>NC_082681.1:17072390-17375420 GCF_025265405.1 Mesoplodon densirostris
AAATTTTGAAAAAGAACTATGGTTAAGGAAAATCTTGATCAAATTCATCCAGATATAAACACTACTTGGATCGCTGGTGATATGAAAGAATTATCATTACATTTTTAGGCATGCTAATGGTCTTGTGATTCTGTTTTACAAAAGAAATCCTTTCCTTTTAGAGATACATACTAAAGTCATTATGGATAAAATGGTTTGGTGTCTAAGATTTGCCTTAAAATAATCCAGTAGAGGGAAGAGTGAATATATGGGGATTTGTTATATTATTTTCTCTACTTTAGCATTTGCTTGAATTTTCCAAAAAAGTTTCTCAAAATTAAGCCAGTTTATCACCTAATTTTGCTCTTCCTTAGAAGAGGATGCTGGAAACAGATCTACATCATTCCAGTATACCAGAGAGAAGAGGCTGCCTGAAGGAAAACAGTGACTGATCTGAAACTAATCAGGGCCTAAATAAGCACCTCTTTTTGGCCATTCCAGTTGAAAAAGGTTCTGATTTGTTTGATATTTGAATCTTCAAAATAGACTCTGAAGTAGCCAATCAGAAGCTCGTATACAGAAATCTCCCTCCAGTGCTCATATAGAGAAAGTACAATTTGGATGAATGTTTGATGGGTAGAACCTGTTAATGCCAGAGCACCCCCAGGCACCACTGCATTTCTCCCAAAGTGTCTGTGGAGTGCTGTGTAGAAACCGTTTCTCAGAAAAAGTGGTATTGGCATTGGGCTAGAATACTAAATTACATCGCTGCCACCTTAGTCCTCTATTTTTAGGAAGGAAAATCTTTTTTGCCATGATGAACGTCCAAGGGAAAAGGCAAATCCTGACAGCTCAGAGACAGTTGTCCTGGATAAAGTGTACCTAGAAACGTTACACGAGCTGCATACGGAAAGCTTTCTCCTGAACTGCACAGGCAAACTTGATTTCATCTGGCTGTAGCCTCCTTTCTTTGATTTACTTAGCCACTACCCTCCACCAGTTTTGGCAGTTTTTACAGAATGATAGAAGCACCAACTAAAGAAGGAAAAAATCATCAAATTGAAGTCCAATGAACCAGTTTTTTTCATTAAATATGGAATTTAAAAAAATGCAAATATATTCAAAATACTGTTTTGTATAGACATAGCGGGAGCAGGCAGGGATTAGTTTTCATTCAATTTCACTATAATATTTATTGAATAACACGTGCCAGGCACTGAGTTCTGGAGGTTTTTTTTTTTGAAACAGGCCTTATATACATAAAAAGATAGTTAATGATGACTTGCAAATTACCAGGTGTCTTTTACAGATTGTATGAAAAGTAAGGGTTCTCAAATTTTACTCATTTTGCTATCTGAGTTCCACCCGATTTGGATGGACTTGGAAGCTTGTTAGCAGCCCCAGTAAGTCTGTCAGATTCTTGGCAAACTTGCCTTTGTTTATGGCTACACAGTGTCAAAATTGCTGGATGAAGATTAAAATGTTGATATTTTTTTACTGGGTTCATCAGCCAGATATTATATCTGGAAGTCACACACTGTGGTGATGAGAGCAAAGACCTTGGAATTCAACATCTGAGCTGGAATTCCTGTTCCACCAACTCACTAGATGCTTGCCCTCAGAAGTTACTTAACCTTGATGAATCTGTTTCCTCAACAGCACATGAGGGATAATAATGCAGACATCATAAGATTGTTTGGAGGACCAAATGACTTTATAAATGTTGCATTTTTGGTTTAGAATTTCTTTTTTTTACCCGTCTATCTATTAGTAACAGCTATGCACTACTTTACCAGTCTAGGATCACATACTTGTCTTTAAAAGTAAAATTAATTACTCAGCACCCATTTTGTCACCATGAGAACCCTTTTTCTTCCACCACAGGGTCATCTCTACTGGGATGAGTGCACTCCTCATTTCTGGTAGCTCCCACTTGGCCTCTTAACTTGGAAATTTGGTAGCCCCCTTGACACTGGAGAAGGCTACCACTTACACCAGAATTTTCTTGCTTTGCGAAGCCCTGCTGGACTATGCCATCATGCAAAGGACTATAAATCCGTACTCAGGAATTTCAAAGAGCCTTGACACCACTACTACCACCAAAATATCAGCATTACTACAACCATGTTTTCCATTAGGCCAACCCCACTTCTTTTTTTTTTTTTTTTTTTTTTTTTTTGCGGTACGCGGGCCTCTCACTGTTGTGGCCTCTCCCGTTGTGGAGCACAGGCTCCGGACACGCAGGCTCAGCGGCCATGGCTCACGGGTCCAGCCGCTCCGCGGCATGTGGGATCCTCCCGGACCGGGGCACGAACCCGTGTCCCCTGCATCGGCAGGCGGACTCTCAACCACTGCGCCACCAGGGAAGCCCATTTTAACCACTTTTAAGTGTGCAGTTCAGAGGCATTAATACATTCACACTGTTCTGCAACTATAGTGCAATCACTACTATCCGTCTCCAGAACGTTTTCATCTTCCCAAACTGAAAATCTGTACCCATTAAAAAACAATTCCCCATTTCCCTTTGTTCCTAGACCCTGGTAACCACTATTCTACTTTCTGTCTCTATAAATTTGACTATTCTAGGTACCTCATACAAGTGGAATCATACAACATTTGCCTTTTTGTGTCTGGCTTCTTTCACTTAGCATTATGTCTTCAAGGTTCATCCACGTTGTAGCACGTGTCAGAATTTCCTTCCTTCTTAAGGCTGAATAACATTACATTGTATGTATATACCACATTTTACTTATCCATTCATCCATTGATGGATATTTGGATTGTTTCAACATTTTTGCTATTGTAAATAATGCTTCTATGAACCTGGGTATACAAATATCTGTTAGAATCCTTGCTTGCAATTCTTTTCATATATATCCAGAAATGAAATTGCTGGATCATATTCTATTTTCAAATTCTTGAGGTCCATCCTCCTTTGCCAGGAGTCTTCTTGCCCCCAATGTAAATGTGCCTATACTTTCCCTCACTGTTTCCCCTTTAAAATTAGTTCAAGGAGTGCCTTCTCCAAGAATACTTCCCTTGCGATCCCCAAGCCTCATTAGGTGCTCCTCCTTGGTATGCTCCCATAGGATGTCTCTATCTTATTACTTATTAGACTGAACTGTAGAATTGCTTACTTTCTTCTCTTCTCCTCCATTTAACTAGGAGCTCTGTCAAGACCAAGATTTTCCCTATTTAGCACTACATTCTCAGCTTCTAGCATTTCATCTAATGCATACTGGGTTCTCAGAAAATGACAGGCCCTTTTTTACAACTCCAAACATTCATTTGGTTTGCTTTTATACCCACCCCCTCACAAGGAATTTATCTAATTGCTTTATCCAAGTGTTTCCTGGAAGTGTTCACATTTAGAGATTTCTGCAATATTAATATTTTTCCTACCCTCACATCCTTCCTAGAATATCAAGAAATATTTTGGGGAAATAATTTGCCCCAATCTTTAAAGGCTATGTCTAGACATTCCCCCAAACTGATCAATTTGTGACTTACTTAGTCAAATGGCAAACTTAGTCATGTTAATGCAATATATTTTGAGTTTCTAATTTCAAAAATCATAATATACTCGATTTTAGTGAGATCCCAAATTTGTCTCATCTGCCTCTCAGCTGTTAGCCTCCAAGGTACAAGGTTAGGCTTGTTTTATTGTTTAGTGAAAATGAAAGCTGACAGCTCTATCTATATTAATCACATTAATGAGAACTTCTGGAACAAGCAGTGATAAGGCAGCTCATTCCCTACATTGTGTTGGCATAGTGGGCCCAAGGGGCCTTACCTATTCACCCTGTGTGTCCCCTGCAGTATATAATTAATAAACCATCACCAGAAGAAGAATGGGATAGTTCTGCATCACTCCTAAGTTAAAGTGCAAAATTCTATTTGAGTTCCTTCATTAGGAAAACTTCTTGGAAAACTACAGTCATAATTTTTCAGTCAGCTCACTTTAACAGTTACAGAGAGCTTTTCCCCCCAAGAAGCTCCAAAGGGAAATGTAGATTTATCAGAGCCACGAAGCCCCTCTAGTGAAGCAGGAGTCACACAGTGTCTGGAGTCAGAGGACTTGTGGCCAGATAGGAATGAGAGACAGCAGGGTAGCGCACAGAGCTTCTCCAACTTTCCCCACCAAATTCCCCCACAGAGGGCAGACTATAATATATTGCTTTGAGATCTCATATTTTATCTTCTAAATTCACACAAATCTCGCATTCTAGTCAATAACATGTTCATATTTGTTTTAAAATTTCTAAAGTTTTTTTTTTTCCTTTCAAATCTTCATGTATAATTGGGACTAATAATAATGAAAATACTTTGAGGTTACTAGTAATAATATTGAATATTTAATGAGTGTTTAAATTGTGCCTAGCATTGTTTTAAGCACTTCACCTGGATTATTAACTCATAACAACCTATTTTACAAGTGACCGACTAAGACACACAGATGTTAAACAACTTGTCTGAGATCATAAGGCTAGGAGATGGTGGAGTTGTGGAGATGCACCGTATTTCTTTCTCATGGTTTCTTATATCTTCAAGGGGTAGATATTCCACTTGGAGATGCACTGTGTAGTGCAAAGAGAAATGTACTAAGTAGAAGTCAGCAGGAGACCTTCAAGATGGTGGAGGAGTAAGATGTGGAGATCACCTTCCTCCCCACAGGTACATCAGAAATACATCTACATGTGGAACAACTCCTACAGAACACCTACTGAACGCTGGCAGAAGACCTCAGACTTCCCAAAAGGCAAGAAACTCCCCATGTACCTGGGTAGGACAAAAGAAAAAAGAAAAAACAGAGACAAAAGAATAGGGATGGGGCCTGCCCCTCTGGGAGGGAGCTCCGAAGGAGGAAACGTTTCCACACACTAGGAGTGCCCTTCGAGGGCGGAGATGGAGGTGTGGCGGGGGGAAGCTTCAGAGCCATGGAGGAGAGCGCAGCAACAGGGGTGTGGAGGGCAAAGTGGAGAGATTCCCACACAGAGGATCAGTGCTGACCATCACTCACCAGCCCGAGAGGCTTGTCTGCTCACCCTCCGGGGCAGGCAGGGGCTGGGAGCTGAGGCTGGGGCTTTGATCGGATCCCAGGGAGAGGACTGGGGTTGGCAACGTGAACACAGCCTGAAGAGGCTAGTGCGCCACAGCTAGCTGGGAGGGAGTCCAGGAAAAGGTCTGGAGCTGCCTAAGAGGCAAGAGACCATTGTTTCGGGGTGCATGAGGACAGGGGATGCAGAGCACTGCCTATAGGAGCTCCAGAGATGGTCACGAGCCACAGCTGTCAGCGCGGACCCCAGAGACAGACATAAGACACTAAGGCTGCTGCTGCCGCCACCAAGAAGCCTGTGTGCCAGCACAGGTCACTCTCCACACCTCCCTTCTGGGAGCCTGTGCAGCCCGCCGCTGCCAGGATCCCGTGATCCAGGGACCACTTCCCCGGGAGAACGCACGGTGTGCCTCAGGCTGGTGCAACATCATGTAGGTCTCTGCTGCCGCAGGCTTGCCCCGCACTCCATGCCCCTCCCTCCCCCCAGCCTGAGTGAGCCAGAGCCCCCGAATCAGCTGCTCCTTTAACCCTGTCCTGTGTGAGCAAAGAAGAGACGCCCTCAGGAGACCTACACGCAGAGGCGAGGCCAAATCCAAAGCTGAACCCCGGGAGCTGTGAGAATAAAGAAGAGAAAGGGAAATCTCTCCCAGCAGCCTCAGGAGCAGCGGATTAAATCCCCACAGTCAACTTAATGTACCCTGCATCTGTGGAATACCTGAATAGACAACGAATCATCCCAAAATTGAGGCAGTGGACTTTGGGAGCAACTGTAGCCTTGGGGTTTCCTTTCTGCATCTAATTTGTTTCTGGTTTTATGTTTATCTTAGTTTAGTATTTAGAGTTTATTATCATTGGCAGATTTGTTCATTGATTTGATTGCTCTCTTCCTTTTTTTAATATATATATATATTTTCCTTTTTCTCTTTTTGTGAGTGTGTATGTGTTTGCTTCTTTGTGTGATTTTGTCTATATAGCTTTGCTTTTTACCATTTGTCCTAGGGTTCTGTCTGTCCACTTTTTTTTTTAAGTATAGTTTTTAGCGCTTGTTACCACTGATGCATTTGTTTTTTGGTTTGGTTGCTCTCTCCTTTCTTTCTTTTTATATTAATTTTTAATTTTCAAATTTTTAACAATTTATATATATATATATATATTTTTTAATAACTTTATTTTATTTTTTCTTTCTTTCTTTCTTTGTTCACACTTTTCTTCTGAGCCATGTGGCTGACAGGGTCTTCATGCTCCGGCAGGGTTTCAGGCCTGTGCCTCTGAGGTGGGAGAGCCAAGTTCAGGACAATGGCCAACCAGAGACTTCCCAGCTCCATGTACTATCAATCAGTGAAAGCTCTCCCAGAGATCTCTATCTCAACGCTAAGACCAGGCTGCACCCAATGACCAGCAAGCTACAGTGCTGCACACCCTATGCCAAACAACTAGCAAGACAGGAACACAACCCCACCCATTAGGAGAGAGGCTGCGTAAATCATAATAAGGTCACAGACACCCCAAAATACACAACCGGATGTGGTCCTGCCCACCAGAAAGACAAGATCCAGCCTCATCCACCAGAACACAGGCACCAGTCACCTCCACCCACTGAACCAAACGTAGCCACTGGGGACAGACACCGAAAACAACGGGAACTACGAACCCACAGCCTGCGAAAGGGAGACCCCAAACACAGTAAGTTAAACAAAATGAGAAGACAGAGAAACACACAGCAGATGAAAGAGAAAGATAAAAACCCACCAGACTAAACAATGAAGAGGAAATAGGCAGTCTACCTGAAAAAGAATTCAGAATAATGATAGTAAAGATGATCCAAAATCTTGGAAATAGAATGGAGAAAATACAAGAAACATTTAACAAAGACCTAGAAGAACTAAAGATGAAACAAGCAACGATGAACAACACAATAAATGAAATTAAAAATACTCTAGAAGGGATCAGTAGCAGAATAACTGAGGCAGATGAATGGATAACTGACCTGGAAGATAAAATAGTGGAAATAACTACCACAGAGCAGAATAAAGAGAAAAGAATGAAAAGAATTGAGGACACTTTCAGATACCTCTGGGACAACATTAAATGCACCAACATTCGAACTATAGGGGTCCCAGAAGAAGAAGACAAAAAGAAAGGGACTCAGACAATATTTGAAGAGATTATAGTTGAAAACTTCCCTAATATGGGAAAGGAAATAGTTAATCAAGTCCAGGAAACACAGAAAGTCCCATACAGGATAAGTCCAAGGAGAAACACACCAAGACACATATTAATCAAACTATCAAAAATTAAATAAAAGAAAAAATAATAAAAGCAGCAAGGGAAAAACAACAAATGAAATACAAGGGAGAGAGTGCTGTGGACATATATACACTACCAAATGTAAAATAGATAGCTAGTGGGCAGCAGCCGCATAGCACAGAGAGATGAGCTCGGTGCTCTGTGACCCCTTAGAGGGGTGGGATAGAGACACAAGAGGGAGGAGATATGGGGATATATGCATATGTATATGTATAGCTGATTCACTTTGTTATAAAGCAGAAACTAACACACCATTGTAAAGCAATTATACTCCAATAAAGATGTTAAAAAGAATATAACGTCAGCAAGCTGCATGTCACTACTCTCTCTCTATAAGATCCTTTTGAGTATTAATTTTCACTTCTGAGAATGAAGGCACGCAATATCTCTAAGGTTTTTCCAGACCTAATATGCTGTATCACTTTAGAGTTTTAAATTACTTATTGATAATGGGAACTGGAAATGAATGAAATCTACACTTATGATTTCACTATTATTCCTTCCAATCTTCAACAAGAAACCTGGTAGCTTTCAGTTCTCTTACAATAATAATCAAAATCAGTATCTTTTTCTTAAACATGACTCTAGACCAGAGGATAGTCAACTTTTTCTATGAAGAGCCAGACAGTTAATATTTTAGATTTTGTGACTCCAGCACAACTCAACTCTGCCATTTTAGACAAAAGCAGCCAAAGTTTATATATAAAGAATAGAGCCCAGTTATGATCCAATAAACCTATATAAAAACATGTTTTGGGCCAGCTTTAGCCCACTGGGCTGTAGTTTATAGACCACTGCTATAGACAAAGAATAATGCAGAACTGGGCCCTGTTTTTAGCCAGATTAGATAAATTAAGTCATTGTGATAGCTCATATGTTGTCAAGCATAGTGTTACACAGCAGACTTGCTATGGTGATATGTTTTAAAATATTTTAGTATAAACAGATTGATGTACACGATTATGTAAAGTAGCATTAAATCTATACCCAGGGGTAATTTGCTACCATATAAAGTTTCCTGATCAGGAATCCACACTCCAGGACTGCTTACCAAGCTTTAAGCATTTGAAGGACCCTAAATCAGGGGTCTATAGTCCAAAGTGCACTAGAGCAAATGTTTCAAATAGTGTTATCCAAATCTATACCAGAGACTGTTAATTGGCATAAAAGGTACTAGAAAGTTAATCATTGACAAAATGAATGTTGTTCAAAATACGTCACTGAGTAGAAAGATTATATATGTATATGTATATGTATAACTGAATCACTTTGCTGTACACCTGAAACTAACACAACATTGTAAATCAACTATACTCCAATATAAAACAAAAAGATAAGAAAAGATTTCTCACTTAAAAAAGTAGAAAATGCAATAAAATATCAATATTATATTAAGACAATAAAAAAGATTATATAAGTTCATTCATCCTTTAATGAACGAGGTCTAATAACCCATGAAGAGTATCATCGTAAGTCCTGAATGAACCTCATTTGGTCCAGAATGCTGCTACAAAAGGAGGACTCTGATCCATGATCTGACTAGAAGTTGGCTATTCCTGCTGTCAGGGTACCATTGTGCTGGTCTTGGGAAAACCCTTTTATGTAAGGCAATTGATAAAGTGCCAGGAGGTCCAGTCGTGAGAGAGAATTCAAACTAGTAATTTGTACATGGAATTTTTTTTTTTTTTTTTTTTTTTTTTTTGCAGTACGCGGGCCTCTTACTGTTGTGGCCTCTCCCGTTGCGGAGCACAGGCTCTGGACATGCAGGCCCAGTGGCCATGGCTCACGGGCCCAGCCGCTCCACGGCATGTGGGATCTTCCCGGACTGGGGCACGAACCCGTGTCCCTTGCATCGGCAGGCGGACTCTCAACCACTGCGCCACCAGGGAAGCCCTGTACATGGAAATTTTAATGTAAGGAATGATTAATTAGGTAAGTGGTAGTTAACTATTAAAAGGGGTAAGAGAGATTCCAAGGTGTACAGAGGTAGCTAATGCTGAGGGATATGTGAGCAGGAAGAGAACTTAGAAACAGAGACAGAGCCCCTGCAGGGCTGAGCTTCAGATTTCTGAGGAGAGGTGGTAGCTGCCACAGAAACATGCTGCACTTCTGTGATAATGAAGAAACTGGGGTTTGGGGGGCATTTGCTGGAGAACTGTGAGCACAGCAGCCACTCCGGTGACAAAGAAACTTGCCAGAGGGTGCCCGCCTCTGAAGTGTAAGAGCAGCATGCTGCTCTGGAGATGAAGAAATTTCCCAGAGGGAGCCCCCCAATGAACTTTGAAGGCTGCTGGGACTCCCCACATGCTGATCTGCTTGCTACCACATGGAAAATAGCACACTGGAAGAAGAAAAATCTCTTCTAGCTCTCACCTTGCAGTCTCCATCCAGTGCCCTCTATTGGCAGAGCTTAACAAGTAGTAAAGGAGAAATGTATTTTGCAGGGTCAAACTCTAGTGCCATAAAGTAGGCAAAGAAAGATGATTTTGGAGCTGAGAGGCAATAAATTACGAACTGGCCCAGTGCCCAAGGACACAGTGGGATTTCACCAAGTCCTCAGGAACAGGTGGCAGGACCATTTGGGCCTGCTTACTAATTAATGCTGTATATGCCTGAGACTTGCATTCTTTGTAATTTCCCACCAGGTAGGAGGATCATAGGGCCTACAATATTTCCCTAAATAACCTAACAATTGCTGAACTACCAAACTGCCTTATATTGGTTTGCAACACCTTGGCTTAGATCTTATCAAGTGCCTACAAGCTGCATGAATTTGGGCAAGATACTCAACCACTCTGAATTCCAATGTTCCTATGCATGTAATTAGGAAGGAATTAGTCCCCTATCACATAAGTTTAATGTGAAAATTAAATGATTTAAGTTCCTGGTATATAGTAAGCACTCAATGAATTGTAGTTGCTGTCATTACTAAATAAGCACACTCTTACTGAGTTCAAACTTATATTCAAGGCACTGATTCCAAAATTTATTTGGAAGGGCAAAGATATTAGAATAGCTAAAACAATGTTGAAAAAAGTTGAAGGAATTACAGTACCTGATTACAAGACCTGTTACGAAATTATAATAATCAGGACAGTGTGGCATTGCTGAAAGGACAGACACAAATCAATGGAAAAAAATACAGAGCCCAGTAATGGCCCACAGAGATATATTCATCTAATTTTTTGACAAAGGTGCAAAGCCAACTCAGTGGATAAAGGACAGTCTTTTCAACAAATTATGCTAGAGTGAGTGGACATCAGTATGCAAAAAGAAAAAAATGAATGTAGATACAGACCTTACATCTCTATAAAAATTGACTCAAAATGCATTGTAGAATTAAATGCAAAAATAACACTATAAAAGTTCTCAATGAAAACGTAGAAGAAAATCTGTGATACTTTGGCAATGAGTTTTTAGATAGAACACCAAAGCACAATCCATAAAAAAATTAGAGTTTTTCAAAAATAAAATTTTAAATTACATTTAAAGATCAAAAGTAAAAACTTTTGCTCTTCAGATCACACAAGACTGGTTCAACAATGAAAATCAGTTGATGTGGGGCTTCCCTGGTGGTGCAGTGGTTGAGAATCCGCCTGCCGATGCAGGGGACGCGGGTTCGTGCCCCGGTCTGGGAAGATCCCACATGCCACGGAGCAGCTAGGCCCAGTGAGCCATGGCTGCTGAGCCTGCACGTCCGGAGCCTGTGCTCCACAACGGGAGAGGCCACAACAGTGAGAGGCACGTGTACCGCCAAAAAAATAAAATAAATCAATTGATGCAATCCATCACATTAACAGGCTAAAGAAGAATACTGCATGATCATATCAATTGTTGCAGAAGAATAATTTGATAAAATTCAAAACCCATTCATGAAAAATGATTTCAAAAAATATAAACAGAGGGGAACTTCCTCAACTTCATACAGAGCATATAGAAAAACTTATAGCTAACTTTATTTTTAATGGCAAAAGATTAAAAACACACTGCCCCCCCAAAATCAGGAACAAGACAAGGATGTGTACTTTTAGCACTTTTAGTCAATATAGTGCAGGAATTGTTAGCCAGTGAAGTAAGGCAAGTAGAGGAAAGAAAAGGCATACAGATCTGAAGGGAGAAAATAAAACTGACCCATTTTCATATGACATGATTGTCTGCATAGAAAATCCCAAGTCTACAAAAAAAAAGGGTCCTAGAACTAATATGTGATTTCAGCAAGATCACAGAATATAAGACAAACATACAAATATCAGTTGTATATCTACAATTATAGCACTGAAAATATGGGCATTGAAATTAAAAATACAACAGCATTTACAATTGGCAAAAAATACTTATGTGCAAATATAACAAGATAGATACAAGACATGCTGAAAACTATAAACATTGGTAAAAGAAATCAAAGATCTAAATTATCTAGAGAGATATATCATGTTCATGGACTGAAAGATTCAACATACTAAAAATATCAATTCTCCCCAAATTGATATACACATTTAATGCAATTCCTGTCAAAATCTGAGCAAGATTTTTTGTAGATATAGACACCATTATTCTAAAATTTATATGAAAAGACAAAGAATTTTAATATCTAAGACAACTTTGAAAAAAGATTAAAGTGAGAAGAAACAATTTATCAAATTTCAAGACTTATTATATGGTTAGAGTAATCAAGACTGTGTGGTATTGCAGAGGAACAGACACATAAATCAATAGAATAGAATAGAGAACCTACAAGTAGATCTACACAAATATGTTCAACTGATTTTTGACAAAGGTGAAAGGGCAATTCAATGGAGGAAGGATCGGCTTTTCAACAAATTGTGCTGGAGCAAATGAACATACAGAGGCCAAAAAAAAAAAAAGAGAGAGAGAGAGAACCTTGACCTAAGGCTCAAACCTTAGAAAAAATTAACTCAAACTATACCATGGAGTTAAATGTAAAACATAAAAGTATTAAAATTTTAGAAAAAACATAGGAGAATATCTTCAAGATCTAGAGCTAAGAAAGCATTTCATAGACTTGACATAAAAATATGATCCATAAAAGAAAAGATGATAAATTGGACCTTATCAAAATAAAAACTTTTGCTCTATGAAAGACCTTAAGAAGATGAAAAGATAAGCTACAGACTGGGAGAAAAAATGTGCACACCACATATCCTACAAAGGACTAATATCTAGACATATAAAGAAGTCTCAAAGTCAATAGTTAAACAAATTCAAACAACTCAATTAGAAAATGAACAAAAGACATGAAAAGATATTTTACTGAAAAGGATATATCAATGGCAACTAAGCATTTGAAAAGATGCTCAGCATCGTTAGACATTAGGGAAATGCCAATTCAGTATCACTACACACTTATCTGAATGGTTAAAGTAAAAAACAAAATAATTACAGCACCAAGTGCTGGTGAAGATGTAGAGAAACTGTGTCACACATACATTTCTGGTGGAAATGTAAAATGGTATAGCCACTATGGAAAACAGCCTGGCAGTTCCTTAAAAACCTAAAATGCAGTTACCATATGACTTAGCAATTGCACTCTTCAGTAATTAACCCAAAGAAAAGAAAACTCATGTCCACACATAAACCTGTACACAAATGTTTATAACAGCTTTCTTTATAATAGCCAAAAATTGGAACCCAGAAGTCTGGCAATTTCTTAAAAACTGAAAATGGAACCACCATATTACCTAGCAATTGCACTCAGGCAATTATCCTAGAGAACTGAAAACTTATGTTCACATATAACCTGTTCACAAATGTTTATAACAGGTTTCTTTGTAAAAGCCAAAACTTGGAACCCAGATGTCCTTCAATGGACAGTGGGTGAATTGTTAAACAAACTGTGGTACATCCACACCACTTAATGGAATATTATTCAGCAATAAAAATGAAGTATTGATACAACAACCTGGAAGACTCCAGAGAAATATGCTTTGTGAAAAGTCAATCCCCAAAACTTACACACTGTATGATTCCACTTATATAACAATTTTGAAATGACAAATTATAGAAGTAGAAAACCAATTAGTGGTTGCCAGAGGTGGGGTCTGGAGGGAAGTGGGTGTAGCTATACAAGGACAATATGACAGATCTTTGTGGCAGTTCAAATGTTCTCTATCTTGACTATAGCAATATCAATATCCTGGTTGTGACACTGTGCTATAGTTTTGCAAGATGCTACCAGTGAGGGAAATGGGGTAAAGGATACACAAGACCTCTATTACTTCTTATAACTACATGCGAATCTACAATGATCACAGTATAAAAATGTAATTTAAAAAATCTTTTGCTCCCTGAAAGAAACTGTTAAGAGAACAAAATGGTAAGTCACAGACTGGAAGGAAATCACATATCAGATACTAAGGACTTGTATTCAGGATATATTAAAACATCTTAAAGCTCAACATTAAGAAAAGAAACAACCCAATAAAAACTGGACAAAAGATGTGAACAGACAATTCACTAAAGAAGATATATGAATGCAAAATAAGCATATGAAAAGATGCTCAAAATCATTAGTCATTAGGGAAACAAAAATTAAAAGCACAATGAGATACCCATACACATTTATTAAAATGGCTAAAATAAATAAACCTGATAGTACCAAATGATCCTGGAGAATGCCAAGTAAGAGGAATGCTCATTCACTGCTGGTAGGAATGGAAAGTGGTACATTCACTCTGGAAAACAATCTGGCAATTTCTTATAAAGTTAAATATGCACTTACCACATGACCCAGCGATCTTACTCCTAGGTATGTTCCCAAGTAAACTAAAAACTTACATTCACACAAAAACATGGATGTAAATGTTATATCGGCTTTAGTCACTGTTGCCCCAAATGGAAATAACCAAGATGTCCTTTAAACAGTGAATGGATACACAAACTGTGAGACATCATACAGTGGAATACTATTTAGCAATTTTAAAGAATGACCTATTGATTCACACAACACGGATAAGTTTAAAATACATTTTGTTACCAAGCAAAAGAAGTTAGACTAAACTGGCATTCCAGAAAAAGCCAAACTATAGGGAAGGAAAATAAACCAGCATTGCCAGAGGTTTTTAGATGATACTGATGTGCTTCATGAAGTGATATTTAGGATAATGGAACTGTTCTATATGGCAGTGTGGTGGAGTACACATAACTCTATGCATTTATAAAAACCCATAGAACTGTACATCACAAAGAATGAACTTAAAGCATGAATTTATTTTTTTAATGGAAAGTAACCTGGATATTAGGGATCTTGGGATTGAATGCAAACTGTGACGAATGAGGTTAACCTTAATACAAATGTCTGACATAACTTACTGAAAGGGGTGGGTAAAACATGGAGCTGACTGGATATTGTAAGGATAAAGGCAAAAAGAGCTATACAGAAGACGCGGAGATCAGCTTCCTCCCCACGGATACACCAGAAATACAGCTACACGTGGAACAACTCCTACAGAACACCTACTGAACGCTGGCAGAAGACCCCAGACCTCCCAAAAGGCAAGAAACTCCCCACATACCTGGGTAGGGCAAAGCGGAGAGATTCCCGCACAGAGGAGCAGTGCCAAGCGGCACTCACCAGCCCGAAAGGATTGTCTGCTCCCCCGCCGGGGCGGGCGGCGCTGGAGCTGAGGCTCGGGCTTCGGTCAGAGCGCAGGGAGAGGACTGGGACTGGCGGCGAGAACTCAGCCTGAAGGGGGCTAATGTGCCACAGCTAGCCGGGAGGGAATCCGGGAAAACTCTGGAGCTGCCGAAGAGGCAGGAGACTTTTTCTTCCTTCTTGGTTTCCTGGTGCGCGAGGAGAGGGGATTAAGAGCGCCGCGTAAAGGAGCTCCAGAGACGGGCGCGAGTTGCGGCTGAAAGCGCGGAGCCCAGAGACGGGCGTGGGACGCTGGGGCTGCTGCCGCCACCGCCAAGAAACCTGTGTGCGAGCGCAGGTCACTATCCACACCGCCCTTCCGGGAGCCTGTGCAGCCTGCCACTACCGGGGTCCCGGGATACAGGGGCGGCTTCCCTGGGAGAACGCACGGCACGCCTCGGGCTGGTGCAACTTCACGCCGACCTCTGCCGCTGCAGGCTCGCCCCGCACTCCGTGCCCCTCCCTCCCGCCCGGCCTGAGTGAGCCAGAGTCCCCGAAGAGGCTGCTCCTTTAACCCTGTCCTGTCTGAGCGAAGAACAGACGCCCTCCGGCGACCTACACGCAGAGGCGGGGCCAAATCCAAAGCTGAGACCCAGGAGCTGTGAGAACAAAGAAGAGAAAGGGAAGCCTCTCCCAGCAGCCTCAGAAGCAGCGGATTAAAGCTCCACAATCAACTTGATGTACCCTGAATCTGTGGAATACATGAATAGACAACAAATCATCCCAAATTGAGGAGCCAGGAGTCAGTGCTGTGCCTCTGAGGTGGGAGAGCCAACTTCAGGACACTGGTCCACAAGAGACCTCCCAGCTCCACACAATATCAAACGGCGAAAATCTTCCAGAGATCTCCATCTCAACACCAGCACCCAGCTTCACTCAACGACCAGCAAGCTATAGTGCTGGACACCCTATGCCAAACAACTAGCAAGACAGGAACACAACGCCACCCATTAGCAGAGAGGTGGCTTAAAATCATAAAAAGTCTGAAGACACCCCAAAACACACCACCAGACGTGGACCTGCCCACCAGAAAGACAAGATCCAGCCTCATCCACCAGAACACAGGCACTAGTCCCCTCCACCAAGAAGCCTACACAACCCACTAAACCAACCTTAGCCACTGGGGACAGACACCAAAAACAACGGGAAATACGAACCTGCAGCCTGCAAAAAGGAGACCCCAAACACAGTAACATAAGCAAAATGAGAAGGCAGAAAAACACACAGCAGGAGAAGGAGCAAGATAAAAACCCACCAGACCTAACAAATGAAGAGGTAATAGGCAGTCTACCTGAAAAAGAATTCAGAATAATGATGGTAAAGATGATCCAAAATCTTGGAAATAGAATAGACAAAATGCAAGAAACAGTTAACAAGGACCTAGAAGAACTAAAGATGAATCAAGCATCGATTAAAAACACAATACATGAAATAAAAAATACTCTAGATGGGATCAATAGCAGAATAACTGAGGCAGAAGAACGGATAAGTGAGGTGGAAGATAAAATAGTGGAAATAACTGCTGCAGAGCAAAATAAAGAAAAAAGAATGAAAAGAACAGAGGACAGTCTCAGAGACCTCTGGGACAACATTGAACGCACCAACATTCGAATTATAGGGGTTCCAGAAGAAGAAGAGAAAAAGAAAGGGACTGAGAAAATATTTGAAGAGATTATAGTTGAAAACTTCCCTAATATGGGAAATGAAATAGTTACTCAAGTCCAGGAGGCACAGAGAGTCCCATACAGAATAAATCCAAGGAGAAATACACCAAGACACATATTAATCAAACTGTCAAAAATTAAACACAAAGAAATCATATTAAAAGCAGCAAGGCAAAAACAACAAATAACACACAAGGGAATCCCCATCAGGATAACAGCTGATCTCTCAACAGAAACTCTACAAGCCAGAAGGGAGTGGCAGGACATAATTAAAGTGATGAAGGAGAAAAACCTGCAACCAAGATTACTCTACCCAGCAAAGATCTCATTCAGATTTGATGGAGAAATTAAAACGTTTACAGACAAGCAAAAGCTGAGAGAGTTCAGCACCACCAAACCAGCTTTACAACAAATGCTAAAGGAATTTCTCTAGGCAAGAAACACAACAGAAGGAAAAGAACTAAAATAACGAACCCAAAACAATTAAGAAAATGGGAATAGGAACATACATATCAATAATTACCTTAAATGTAAATGGACTAAATGCTCCCACCAAAAGACACAGACAGGCTGAATGGATACAAAAACAAGACCCATATATATGCTGTCTACAAGAGACCCACTTCAGACCTAGAGACACATACAGACTGAAAGTAAGGGGATGGAAAAAGACATTACATGCAAATGGAAACCAAAAGAAAGCTGGAGTAGCAATTCTCATATCAGACAAAATAGACTTTAAAATAAAGACTACTAGAAGAGACAAAGAAGGACACTACATAATGATCAAGGGATCAATCCAAGAAGAAGATATAACAATTGTAAATATTTATGCACCCAACATAGGAGCACCTCAATACATAAGGGAAATATTAACAGCCATAAAAGGAGAAATCGACAGTAACACAATCATAGTAGGGGACTTTAACACCCCACTTTCACCAATGGACAGGTCATCCAAAATGAAAATAAATAAGGAAACACAAGCTTTAAATGATACATTAAACAAGATGGACTTAATTGATATTTATAGGACATTCCATCCAAAAACAACAGAATACACATTTTTCTCAAGTGCTCATGGAACATTCTCCAGGATAGATCATATCTTGGGTCACAAATCAAGCCTTGGTAAATTTAAGAAAATTGAAATTGTATCAAGTATCTTTTCCGACCACAATGCCATGAGACTAGATATCAATTACAGGAAAAGAGCTGTAAAACATACAAACACATGGAGGCTAAACAACACACTACTTAATAACGAAGTGATCACTGAAGAAATCAAAGAGGAAATTAAAAAATACCTAGAAACAAATGACAATGGAGACACGACGACCCAAAACCTATGGGATGCAGCAAAAGCAGTTCTAAGAGGGAAGTTTATGGCAATACAATCACACCTTAAGAAACAGGAAACATCTCGAATAAACAACCTAACCTTGCACCTAAAGCAATTAGAGAAAGAAGAACAAAAACATCCCAAAGTTAGCAGAAGGAAAGAAATCATAAAAATCAGATCAGAAATAAATGAAAAAGAAATGAAGGAAACGATAGCAAAGATCAATAAAACTAAAAGCTGGTTCTTTGAGAAGATAAACAAAATTGATAAACCATTAGCCAGACTCATCAAGAAAAAAAGGGAGAAGACTCAAATCAATAGAATTAGAAATGAAAAAGGAGAAGTAACAACTGACACTGCAGAAATACAAAAGATCATGAGAGATTACTACAAGCAACTCTATGCCAATAAAATGGACAACCTGGAAGAAATGGACAAATTCTTAGAAATGCACAACCTGCCAAGACTGATTCAGGAAGAAATAGAAAATATGAATAGACCAATCACAAGCACTGAAATTGAAACTGTGATAAAAAATCTTCCAACAAACAAAAGCCCAGGACCAGATGGCTTCACAGGCGAATTCTATCAAACATTTAGAGAAGAGCTAACACCTATCCTTCTCAAACGCTTCCAAAATATAGCAGAGGGAGGAACACTCCCAAACTCATTCTACGAGGCCACCATCACCTTGATACCAAAACCAGACAAGGATGTCACAAAGAAAGAAAACTACAGGCCAATATCACTGATGAACATAGATGCAAAAATCCTCAACAAAATACTAGCAAACAGAATCCAATAGCACATTAAAAGGATCATACACCATGATCAAGTGGGGTTTATTCCAGGAATGCAAGGATTCTTCAATATACGCAAATCAATCAACGTGATACACCATATTAACAAACTGAAGGAGAAAAACCATATGATCATCTCAATAGATGCAGAGAAAGCTTTTGACAAAATTCAACACCCATTTATGATAAAAACCCTGCAGAAAGTAGGCATAGAGGGAACTTTCCTCAACATAATAAAGGCCATATATGACAAACCAACAGCCAGCATCGTCCTCAATGGTGAAAAATTGAAACCATTTCCACTAAGATCAGGAACAAGACAAGGCTGCCCACTCTCACCACTCTTATTCAACCTAGTTTTGGAAGTTTTAGCCACAGCAATCAGAGAAGAAAAGGAAATAAAAGGAATCCAAATGGGAAAAGAAGAAGTAAAGCTGTCACTGTTTGCAGATGACATGATACTATACATAGAGAATTCTAAAGATGCTAACAGAAAACTAGAGCTAATCAATGAATTTGGTAAAGTTGCAGGATACAAAATTAATGCACAGAAATCTCTGGCATTCCTATATACTAATGATGAAAAATCTGAAAGTGAAATCAAGGAAACACTCCCATTTACCATTGCAACAAAAAGAATAAAATATCTAGGAATAAACCTACCTAAGGAGACAAAAGACCTGTATGCAGAAAATTATAAGACACTGATGAAAGAAATTAAAGATGATACAAATAGATGGAGAGATGTACCATGTTCTTGGATTGGAAGAATCAACATTGTGAAAATGAGTCTACTACCCAAAGCAATCTACAGATTCAATGCAATCCCTATCAAACTACCAATGGCATTTTTCACAGAACTAGAACAAAAAATTTCACAATTTGTATGGAAACACAAAAGACCCCGAATACCCAAAGCAATCTTGAGAACGAAAAACGGAGCTGGAGGAATCAGGCTCCCTGACTTCAGACTATACTACAAAGCTACAGTAATCAAGACAGTATGGTACTGGCACAAAAACAGAAAGATAGATCAATGGAACAGGATAGAAAGCCCAGAGATAAACCCACGGACATATGGTCACCTTATCTTTGATAAAGGAGGCAGGAATGTACAGTGGAGAAAGGACAGTCTCTTCAATAAGTGGTGCTGGGAAAACTGGACAGGGACATGTAAAAGTATGAGATTAGATCACTCCCTAACACCATACACAAAAATAAGCTCAAAATGGATTAAAGACCTAAATGTAAGGCCAGACACTATCAAACTCCTAGAGGAAAACATAGGCAGAACACTCTATGACATAAATCACAGCAAGATCCTTTTTGACCCACCTCCTAGAGAAATGGAAATAAAGACAAAAATAAACACATGGGACCTAATGAAACTTCAAAGCTTTTGCACAGCAAAGGAAACCATAAACAAGACCAAAAGACAACCCTCAGAATGGGAGAAAATATTTGCAAATGAAGCAACTGACAAAGGATTAATCTCCAAAATTTATAAGCAGCTCATGCAGCTCAATAACAAAAAAACAAACAACCCAATCCAAAAATGGGCAGAAGACCTAAATAGACATTTCTCCACAGAAGATATACAGACAGCCAACAAACACATGAAAGGATGCTCAACATCTTTACTCATTAGAGAAATGCAAATCAAAACTACAATGAGATATCATCTCACACCAGTCAGAATGGCCATCATCAAAAAATCTAGAAACAATAAATGCTGGAGAGGGTGTGGAAAAAAGGGAACACTCTTGCACTGCTGGTGGGAATGTGAATTGGTACAGCCACTATGGAGAACGGTATGGAGGTTCCTTAAAAAACTACAAATAGAACTACCATATGACCCAGCAATCCCACTACTGGGCATATACCCTGAGAAAACCATAATTCAAAAAGAGACATGTACCAAAATGTTCATAGCAGCCCTATTTACAATAGCCCGGAGATGGAAACAACCTAAGTGTCCATCATCGGATGAATGGGTAAAGAAGATGTGGCACATATATACAATGGAATATTACTCAGCCATAAAAAGAAACGAAATTGAGCTATTTGTAATGAGGTGGATGGACCTGGAGTCTGTCATACAGAGTGAAGTAAGTCAGAAAGAGAAAGACAAATACTGTATGCTGACACATATATATGGAATTTAAGAAAAAAATGTCATCAAGAACATAGGGGTAAGACAGGAATAAAGACACAGACCTACTAGAGCATGGACTTGAGGATATGGGGAGGGGGAAGGGTAAGCTGTGACAAAGTGAAAGAGCGGCATGGACATATATACACTACCAAATGTAAGGTAGATAGCTAGTGGGAAGCAGCCGCATAGCACAGGGAGATCAGCTCGGTTCTTTGTTACCGCCTGGAGGGGTGGGATAGGGAGGGTGGGAGGGAGACGCAAAAGGGAGGGGATATGGGAACATATGTATATGTATAACTGATTAAATTTGTAAAATAAAAAAAAAATTCTTCTCAGAAAGGAAAAAAAAAAAAAAAAAAAAAAAAGAGACATGTACCAAAATGTTCATAGCAGCCCTATTTACAATAGCCCGGAGATGGAAACAACCTAAGTGTCCATCATCAGATGAATGGGTAAAGAAGATGTGGCACATATATACAATGGAATATTACTCAGCCATAAAAAGAAATGAAATTGAGCTATTTGTAATGAGGTGGATGGACCTGGAGTCTGTCATACAGAGTGAAGTAAATCAGAAAGAGAAAGACAAATACTGTATGCTGACACATATATATGGAATTTAAGGAAAAAAATGTCATCAAGAACCTAGGAGTAAGACAGGAATAAAGACACAGACCTACTAGAGCATGGACTTGAGGATATGGGGAGGGGGAAGGGTAAGCTGTGACAAAGTGAAAGAGCGGCATGGACATATATACACTACCAAACGTAAGGTAGATAGCTAGTGGGAAGCAGCCGCATAGCACAGGGACATCAGCTCGGTTCTTTGTGACTGCCTGGAGGGGTGGGATAGGGAGGGTGGGAGGGAGACGCAAAAGGGAGGGGATATGGGAACATATGTATATGTATAACTGATTAAATTTGTAAAATAAAAATTAAAAAAATAAAAAATAAAAAATAAAAAAAAAGAGCTATACATACATATCCTACTCTAGTTGGTATTCTTTTCTCACAGTGGTACAGGTTAGCAGTCCTGAAGTCTGGTAGACACCATCTTAACCAAATGATCGATGCTAACATCACCAGTAATAAGGAAAGTTTATCATGTGTCACTGATATGATGCAATAAAATTACCTCAAAATATTTCTAAAATTTTATGAAAAAAATCATCGGCAAGATAGAATTAAATATGGTTGAATAAGGAAATGGATAGAAACAACAGAAAAAACTTAAGGTCGTGTCAACATTCAGTGAAAAGAAAGATGACTATTAGCAGTCTATTCACACTTCAACAACTTGAAATGAACAATAAATTGTTGAATTGTTAAGATGTGTCAAAGTCTTGACAGTAAAATGCATTAACTCTGGAAGTAATAGAGCAATGTATATGTTCCTTTTTTAGGAGTAGTCTGAGTTCAAAATTATGTTCACAGAAACTGCATATTTGTGGCCAAAATGAACACTTCTGATCATTTTTTTCAGAAGGGAATGATACCTGAATATTCTCATTTCAAGATTTGACTGAACTGCCGTCATCTAAATAGTAGATAGTGGCATGGGTGACGTTTGCTAAACTAAGAATGAGTTCCAAATTTACAGTGAATGTACATCAGAAAGCTTTACAGAATTTGAAAAAAAAATTTTTCTCAGTTGATCTGAGAGCTATGTAAATCAACAGGCAATTTGCAATATTTTTTTCATAATGGACTCATTATAAAAATGATTTTCCTTGAACACCTGTGTATTCCTTACCTACATCCTTTCACACATATATACACATCTCCACACACCCCACCATAAGATTCTCCATTGCCTATGCAGGATTATTCACAAAATGGATAGTGGCTCAGACTCATGTCTTCATTCAGCCACGACATGCAGGATAAAAAGAAATGCATTGTTATTCTTGCATGGAAAAAATTATGAAGAGCAACTGAAAATTCTAAAGATAGGACTGTTGCCTGGGTAAAAAGTGAAGGGAACCAGATGTTTAAGCCACCAAGAAGTAATCACTGAAGTTGACACATTTCAGAGAATAATATACTTGCAATATCCTTGCCTCATAATCTAATAATAGCCCTATACTTTCATCATCAGGATCCTTACAGCTATGGACATAGAACAGCACTTGACATCACTATTAATCCCCGTTTTGCTCCCACCCATCCCCACCATACCATGTATGGTCAAAGAGAGCTCCTTACCACTTCCCAAACACACCAGGCTCTTTCACAGCTCCATGCTTTACACATGTTACTCCGTCCACTTGAAATACTGATCCCTCCTATTTGTCCAAAATCATTAAAGAAACCAGTCAATTATTCCTATCTCTTTCCACATTTCATTGTAATTATCCGTTTTTGACTGTCTCACATAACTGACCATGAGCTCTTTGATGGCAGGGATACTGTGTCTTGGTCACTTTTTTTCCTCAGCACAGAGCAGGCTTTGATACATATTTTTTCTGATGGTTGAACCATAGTCAGAAGCGGGTATTTTCAATAGGCAAAATTGTGGAGATCTTAAAAAGCTAGAAATAAATTTGAATTTAAGCAAGTTATTAAGTGGAATTATAATAAAATGAAAAATATGTTTTGGGCAGCCATGGAAGTGTGCTGCCTCGATTTTCCTTCCAAAAAGAGCTTGCCATTCAGCTGCAAGGAATGCAGTTAGCTGCCAGCCTCCTGCTGTTAGCACTTTCAGGGACCTCTTTAACTTTTGATCTGAGGCATGTTTTCCCCAGGCCGCCCCATTCAATGACTTAGTGTGGTAGGAGTATTAAGGCCTGGCCATTTCTGCTCAATATAGGACTCTTCTAGTATTTGCTCCACAGTTCCATGTTGGTTTGGCCAAGACTGCTAGATCTGCATTGTGGTCTAAAGAATCCCCTGCCCAAATTCTGTGTCCCCTCCCTCTTCCCTTTGCAAGTATCAGGTCTGTGTCATGGTCTGAATGCTCTTCATGCCCAGTCCTGTTTTTTCTCATTTTTATCTCTTACAGGTATTACTCTCCCCAACTCCTGATAAACCTCTTGAACTCCTAACTCCAACTAGTGTCTATTTCACAGAGGAGCCAACTGATATGATACTTAAGGATCCATCTGACAGCAGTATCTGGATAGATTAAAGAGGGTAGAGACTGGGCTCAGAGATACAGGCTCAAGGATTTCAGAGCATGTAGGTATGGTTTGAGTGTGAGAATGAAGCAGAAGGGATGAAGGGATCAAGCATGACACAATCTTGAGCCAGATATCAGGAAGGATTGTGGTACCATTGACAGGAATAAGTTAGAAGGGGACTCTGATTTGGGCTAGAGGGTGATGTTAGGTTTGAAAATACTGAGTTTGTAGTAATGTTGAGGTGTGTGATGTCCACTAGGTGGTTGAAGATATGGAGTGAATTCTGAATGAGCAGGAAGGGCTATTGAAGAATATTTATGGATTATTGGCATGAAGGTGGTGGTGGAAAGTAAGACACTGATTCTCGTGAAATGCTCTTGAGTTAAGACTTTCCTCTAAGGCTCTGGCTGCCCTCTGAGCTAGATGTTCTGTTACCATCCTGCCAATTAAATACATTGAATTAATGGCTAGTGCATCAGCATCTTGTTACTGTTCTTAGATCTACTGCAATTAAGAAAGTAAAGTGGGATGCAAAAAGTGGAAAGCTTCTCAACTGTGTGTGAGCAGACATCTGGCATTCTGACTGCTGGTAAGAATAACTAAATGTAAATATCAATGCTGGCATATTCACTGTGCACATCAGTAGAAATGGAGTTTGAAATGAAAGCAGAAATAACTTCAAAAAGGTGTGAGCCCTTCATAGAATGCTTTGGAAATGGAGTAGCAGAAATTTTAATTTCATTTTGAAGAGGGACACAGATGGTTGGATTGACACTCAAATCCAAAAGGAAACAGTAGCCAGATACTCTGCTCCCTACCCTCATGGAGCTCGCTCTGGATTTATTTCAAAAGTACGGTATCTGGGGCTTCCCTGGTGGCACAGTGGTTGAGAGTCCGCCTGCCGATGCAGGGGACATGGGTTCGTGCCCCGGTCCAGGAGGATCCCACGTGCCATGGAGCGGCTGGGCCCGTGAGCCATGGCCGCTGAGCCTGCGCATCCGGAGCCTGTGCTCCACCGCAATGGGAGAGGCCACAACAGTGAGAGGCCATCGTACCACAAAAAAAAAAAAAAAAAAAAAAAAAGTACAGTGTCTCTGCTGGCTAGTCCTGTAGATATACAGATTACCATACTGGGGTGGTAATCTGCTAAAGCTGAAAATAGAATAAGACAGACTTCTTTTCTTGTAACGCTCTATATCCTCAACACAATATTGAAGGGCCATTCTAGCTCTAGAGCTTTCCATAGCATCAGCTGAGGTTCTTGGGCTTCATCACATCATGACTTCTCCCTCTGACCATCCCTATTACTTTCCCCTCCGTTCCACAAGTGTTGCTCCCAAAGGTATCCCTTAATAAACATTCTACATATTGAACTCTATCTTAGAGTTTGCTTCCTGGGGAACCCAACCTGCGACAATAATCAAGTTGAACCAAGTGATTAAAAAAAAAAAGATACTATAACATTTCCAAGTGATGTTGATTCCAGAATGCAGGGGTATAGTTCAATATTCAAAGATCAATCAATGCAATTTGCCTAATTAACAGAAGAAGAGGAGAAAAATCATATGATATCTTCAATAGATACTGAAAAAGCATTTGTTAAAATTCAATATCCATTCAAAATTAAGGGAAAAAGCCCTCTTAGCAAATTATATAGAGAAGGGAACATACTTAATCTGATAAGGAATATTTGCCCAATAAAAGCTCACAGCAGGGCCTCCCTGGTGGCGCAAGTGGTTGAGAGTCCGCCTGCCGATGCAGGGGATACGGGTTCGTGCCCCGGTCTGGGAGGATCCCATATGCCGCGGAGCGGCTGGGCCCGTGAGCCATGGCCGCTGAGCCTGCGCGTCCGGAGCCTGTGCTCCGCAACGGGGGAGGCCACAATAGTGAGAGGCCCGCATACCACAAAAAAAAAAAAAAAAAAAAAAAGCTCACAGCAAGCATCTTAGGTAATGGTAAAATATTTAAGGTTTCCACCACCTGTCACCCTGAGGTCAGGAACAAGAAAAGGATATTTTATATTAGTACTTGTATAAAACCTTACACTGGAGACAGGAACCAATGCAGAAAGACAAGTTAAAAATAATAATAAAGGTATAAAGACTGGAAAAGAAAACAAAGTGTTAGTATTTGAAAATTATCTGATGTATACAAAGAAAATACAGAAGACTCAACAAAGTATGAGAATTAATAAGTGAATTTTGCAAGACCATTGGTCAATGTGAAAAACGTATTCCACATAAGTCATCAACAAACAATCAGGAAGTGAAAATTTTTAAATATACATTTACAATAGCATCAGAAACATAAAATACTAAGGAAAAAATTAATAGCTGGGAAAGACCAGAAAATTACAAAGCACTATTGAGAGAAAAATTTAAAATACCTAAATAAATGGAGGAATATAACATTTTAAAAATGAAAATTGACATACTAATTCTTACATTTATATGAAACTTCAAAGAATCGAGAATAGCCAAAACACTCTTGAAGCAGAATAATTTGACAATACCAGAAGAACACTGCTAAAAGACTGAGGTCAAAACTCCCTAACATGTGATTCAAGTCCTTCATTATTTGACCTGCATACCTCTCCACCTCTCCCAGCTTCTCAATGCTCCACTTGTTTCCCCAGACACGTTATGCTAATTCATTCCCATGCCTTTCCTCTCTCTAGAATTTCTTTCTCTTTCTTTTTAACCTGGTTAACTTCAACCCAGTCTTCAAGAGTTGGTTCAGGAATTACTTCTTCCAGTATACCTTTCTTTTACTACTTCTAGACTACTTTAGCCACCCCCCCTAACTTTGCATTCCTATAGCACCTGTGTATACTTCTATCATATACAGTAATTTAACAAATATTTATTGAGCATCTCCTATGATTCTAGATGATATCTGTCAGAGCACATACTGTGACACAGTGACATAACTGTCTCCCCCCACCTTCAGACTGTGAACTTTCTTGACATCAGGACCTGTGTCTCATATTTCTATATCCTCCATGCCTAGCACAAAGCCTGATCATAGGAGGAGCCTGAGAAACGTTTGTTGGCTTCATGTATAGTATGGTGCCTTAGTCCTGTGTGATCTTAGCTAAGGCTAAGTTCTACTTTTCCCTGAATTTCTCTTCCTGTGTGGTTTTGGGTTAGGCTTTTCCACAAGAGGAATCTACATGAGATTGGGAAGGCACAAGTGAAGTAGTCACTGTTCTTATGCTCTGAAATTTAGTACAGGACCAGGTATTTTGCAGCTCAGCCATACTGTCACTGATCTGGCTTAACTTCTTGCAGGACTTTGCTTTCAGCTTCTCTGAGCCCTGAGTCAGGAGCATTTGCACCTATGGTAAAGGGCATCAGTTCATCCTGCAAGTCTCCATCAAGTGTGGAGGAGGTGAGAAAAAGTACAGGTTTAATTTGTCCTCAGAAGTTCCAGTTTATCCATGCTATCCCCCATGTCACATTCAATTTCCCTTCCTGACTGCTGGCTCTGCTTACTTCATACCCTCACTAGATTCATAAGCAAGAGCCATAGACTGCTTACATGAATCCTGGAGTTGCCAAAAGTCAAATCCCCATGATAAATCCCTTATTGTATATCTTCCCTAGTAGTCTGTTTCTCTGATCAAATGCTGATGCAGAATCTGGTACCAGAAGTAGTTCCAGGGTAACCACAGAGCCCTAAGGATAGATTCTCTTTATTGTTTTTAGGTTATCTATAATTGATTTTAGGAACTGATGAGATCAAAAGGCACTAGTTATCTTGTTTCCAGAGATACCAGGAACACTCAATCCATGTTAGGTAGTGGTAAACAGCTACTTAAGCATAACCTGTAGACAGCTGTAATAAAGGACGAGATTTGGGGGGACCAAGTATTTGTTGTCATAATGTCAACATTTTAGCGAAAAGAAAGGGAGCATAATGGTTTGGTTGGTTGCCTCTAAGTGAACTGGAGAAGGTGAAGAAAGAGACCTGTGGCCACTTATCGGGGTGACTGTGCATCAAGGAAAGGGGAATAATCAGAAATTTGGAGGATTACTGGACACTGACTATGAATGACACTGACTGTTGGAGATCCAAAATGCCACTGCTGTCCACCAGTCAGAATAGGGGCTTTTCTAGGTCAGGTCTTCAGGAGACTGTTACCTCAGGTCTATCTCACAGTGGACCTCAATCCCACCCTGTAGTTATCTCTCCAGTTCCAAATGCATAGTTGGAATAGACATACTGAGCAACTGGCTGAATCCTTGTTTCATGATCTGTGGAGTGAGGGTTATTAGGGTAGGAAATAACAAGTGGAAGCCATTAAAACTGCCTCTACCTACCTCTCCCCAACCAAGTCGGCTATTTAGCTTGTGCAGAAGGCAGAGTGAGCATGGGGAATGAATGACAGTGTATTATCATAAACTCAATCAAGTTGTAACTCCAACTACAGTTGCTCTCCCAGACGTGGTTTCACTGTTGGAACAAATCAACATATTCCCTGGTGACAGAGGCACAATGCATACTGGGCCTCTTTGGATTTTGGAGACATTTGGGTCTTCATTCTGGTCCTAGTTTGAGTCCAATCCATCTATTGAGTAACCCAAAAGGCTGCCAGTTTTGAGTGGGCTCAGAACAAGAGAAGGCTCTGTATCAGGTTCAGACTCCTATGCAAGTTACACAGCAACTTAGGTTATATGACCTGACAGAGCTGATGGTGCTTGAAGTGTCAGTAATAGACAGAGATGCTGTATAGAGCTTTTGTCAGGCCTCTGTTGGCGAATCACAGTATACACCTTTACAATTTGGGAGTAGAAAAACGCCATCCTCTATAGGCATGCTCCTTTTGATAAATAGCTTATTGGCTATTGTGCCCCAGTGGAGATCTTCAAGTTACTATGTGACCTAAATTGCCACTCATAAATTGGATGTTGTCTGACCCACTGACTTACAAAGTTGGTCCTGCACAGCAGCAAGTGGAAGGTATATATTGGGTCAGCCAAAAAGTTCATTCAGGTTGCTCAGACTCAAGCAAGTTCTGGAGGCACAAGTAAACGGCATGAGCAAGTGGCCCAGATGCCCATCATCCTTCTTACTGCTACACTATCTTCTCTCTCCCAGCCCGCATCTATGATCTCATGGGGAGTCACCTATGACCAGTTTTCTGAAAAAGAACAAAACTTGAGCTCAGTTTACAATGTGCAGGCGCCACCCAAAAGTAGACAGATGCACCACTCTAGCCTCACTCTGGATGACCCTGGAAAAAAAAATTGTGAAGAGAAGTCCTCCTAGTAGGCAAAACTTTGATCAGCGCAAGTGTTTGTTCATTGTGCTTAAAAGGAAGGATGGCTGGGGGCACAGGTCTACATTGATTCATGAACTTGGCTAATGGTTTGGCTGGATGTTCAGGGAATTGAAAACAAATAAAATTGGAAACGTGGTGACAAGACCTGGAAAGAAGTATATGGACAGACCTTTCTGAATGGGCACAGAGTGTGAAGATACATGTGTCCCAAGTGAATGTCTCTCCAAGAGTGACTCAGCAGAGAAGTATCTTAATAATCAGATGGATAAGTTTTTCTGTTCTGTGGAAGTCAGCCAGACAGCCTATTTCCCCAGCTACTCTTCTCATTACTTATCATGAACAAAGTAGTTAGTGACAGGGTTGGAGATGATACATGAGCAACATGGACTTCTGCCCACCAAGGTTTATCTGGCTCCAGCCACTGCCTAGTGTCCAACCTGCCAAAATAGAGATCGACAGTGAGCTCCTAATATGGCACCATTCCCCAGAGATATCAGCCAGCTTCCAGGTGGTAGAATGACCGCACTGGACTACTTGCATTAATGGATAGTGCAGTGTACGTTCTCACTGGAATAGACACTTATGCTTTATATGGATTTACCATTCATGCCTGCAGTACTTCTGCCAGAACCACTATCAGCATCTTCTTCCCCCTCATGATATTCCACACAGCATTGCTTCTGACCAAGGGACTCATTTAGACAATGAAGAGTGGTGATGGGTGCATGCAGAGGAGACCTGTAGGTCATCCACAGCTTTGAAGTTCATGGTGGTGAGAGAGGGATATTGGTTCCAAATTGTCTTCATGGATTCCAGTTTGTCTTCGCAGGTTTCTTTGCTCTTGTAACTTCCTTTGTATTTTGCTCTTGTAGCTTACTTTGTACTCCCTTTGATTCCCATACATTCCAGTTTATCCTCATAGGTTTCAGTTTGGCCCTGCTCTCCCCACTCCATGCTCATCTCTCCTCCCTCATTGCTCAACTTGATGACTTCATGCCTGACACCAGATGCAGAAGCAACAGCCTTACAGAGACGGTGTAACAAGATCCTACAAGCGTATAACATCACATTCCTATAATAAATCCCTTATTTCGTATCACTCATTGTGCTTCTGCTTCTTTGACCAAACCCTGTCCTTTTCCTGTTTTGTTTACTTTTAAAAGGCAAAAAAAGGTCATTTCTCTTATAGGAATCTTCTTTCATCTCTGTTCCTGTAATGTGCTGCTTCTGAGCATAATTTGGCATTTCAGGTTCTAATTAATATGTCAATGCACTTTGAAATGCTGAAACTAAAAGTAAACCTAACAAGTGGGGTGTCCCTTTGACCCAAGACTTCATATTGGTCAGGCAATTTCATGTTTCTGTCCTCACTTAACCTGTCAACCCTCTATTTCTGTGCTGATTTAGAAAAGACTATTATATTTGTAATGAGTATGAAGATGACTATCAAAGTGGGAACATTGGACCCTGTTAAATTATGGTTCGCAGAATACACAATATACTCAATGAAAAAATCAATCTGATAAAAGATTTTCTGCATAGGCTGTCTTCCTCTTGAGCTCAGCTCAATTGTCTCTGGGTGATTGCAGTCAGCAGGGGCAGCCATAGTAATTCCACAGATCATTTGGTCAGATGCTTTAACACTGCTTTTTTTTCCATTTAAAGTGGAGAAAAATAATAGCTTGGAGTCTCAAGGGATGGTGATGGCATTACCAACCCCTGCCAAGATATGAGAGTGTCTCAGGGGGATCTATCAGACCTCTGGCTCTGGGGGGATATAACTCTGAGACTAACTGAACCTCAGGTATCCATCCATCTGCACTCCCAGAGCAAGCATATAAGTTGCTGGTCTTGGTATTCCATCCAGCAAGTTCTGCTACCTAGTGCTTAAGAGATGCCTCAGGGTCAGGCCCAAGGAATGTTTTGAGCTTCTGCTCAGCATGAGCAGCCTTCAGGAAACTGAAAGGTGAACTTCCGACTTTTCTCTCCCTGATTATGGCTCATCTTCAGGTCTTCATGTTGCATTGGGTAGGCCAGGTGTGGGAGGTAGAATAATGAGCCTCCCCCCTAAAGATGCTCATGTCCTAATCCCAGGAATTTGTGATTATGTTAGGTTATGTGGCAAAGGAGAATGAAGGTTCCTAGGTCGCTAATCAGCAGACCTTGAGATGCACTATCCAGATGGCTCAACATAACCACATGCGTCCTTAGAAGCAGAAGAGGGCGGTAGAAGAGAGAGAACCAGTAAGGTGACAGTATGAGAAGAATTGGCCCGATGTTGCTGGTTTTGAAAATGGAGGAAGAGGGCCATGAGCCAAGGAATGTGGACAGTCTCTAGAAGTTGGAAAGGCGAGAAAGTGGATTCTCCCTTAGAACTTTCAGAAGGAATGTAGCCCTGCCAGCACCTCGATTTTAACCCAGCAAGACTAATTTTGGACTTCTGACATCTCGAATTGTAAGAAAAATAATTTGTATGTTTTAAGAACCACTAAGTTTGTGGTAATTTATTAAGCAGCAATAGAAAACTAATACACCAGGCAGCAGGTTTAACAGTAACCTGTTTCTGTCCTGACTAAATGGCCATTTGGGAGGCCTCTTTTCAGTCCTTTTCTCTTTCTTCTTCTTGTCTGCTCTGTTTTGTACAAATTCTGGTTTTTGGATGCCCTTTCATTTCCCTTGTTTGCTCAAACCATCTTAGACTCAAGTTCGTAATTCTACTTATGATTTGTTTTTGTGCATTCTCATCTTACTCTTAGCCTTCTCTTCCTCCACCCGATCCATTCTGTGCTTTTGTATGCCCTCTTGCCCCATCCAAAGATCACTAAGATTTGCTCATGGCCCAGTCTTGGGCCATGCCAAGATTCAACACATAGCCCTGGTCCTACTCTCCTCCTGTATTAAACATTCTATTTTCTCCATGCAGCTTGTTTACCAAATGTTAAAAAAGCAAGCGATTGATCTAATTCATAGTAAGTCCCTTTCCTTGAGCCATCTGAGGAGTACTTACCACAGGGGAAGAAAGAAATGGGATATATGTGTGGGGGGAAGGGGAAATGACAGTAGAACATAAAAGTTACTTCCTTTTCATCTACCAGCATTGTATGACTGGTGTATGAAATAGATCACTTGTCTGATTCCATAATTATCTCTTCACCTTTGTTTCTTCTTCAAAACTCTCTGAGACCAGAGGAATTATTTCCTGTGATCTCACAGACTTCCCAACTCCATGTTCATTATCCCCTCAAATTCTTTTTCCTCTTGTCTTTGTATGGTACCTAAGCTGAAATATCACCTATATTTATTCATACATTCATTCACTGGACAATAATCATTGAGCACCTGCTCCATGCCAGGCACTATTCTAGATGCTGAGAATATAGTAGTTAACCAGTCTTGAATATCTCAGCTGAGTAGGTATTTTTCTCAGGGGCCAAGGGCGAGGGAAAGCATTTTAAGCAGAAGGAGTTTCATAGAAAAAGCCACAGTGGCATGACATAGATTCATATGACTAGGAAACTTTAAAAAGTTTTGAGGCATCAAAAAAATAAAAGGAGGGGATATCAATGAAAAGCAGACTGAAGTGTTTGTTCTTTGCCTTAAGAGAAAAGTGAAAGTATCAAACAATATTAAGAAAATGAATGACATGGTTAAATGTGCAAGTAAGAGAGGTTAGTCTGGCTGCAGTGTAGAGGATAAATTGGAGAGGAAAAGATCTATAAGAAAATTTTTATAATAGTATGAGCAGAAAAATATGAAGTCCAGAAGTAAGGCAGTTGTTGTAGTGATAGAGGGGAAAGGACAGGTTGGAGAAATATTCTAGAAGTTGGTGAATGATTAGATGTAGAAAGATGAACGAAAGGGAGTTGTCTAAGTAGAATCCAGGGATCTATCCTGAGTGATTAATATGATTAAATAGTTTACAAATATTTATTGAGTGCCTATTATATGCCAAACACAGAAATACAAAGATTAATAATACACAAGCCCAGCCCTCATGGATCCTATCGTCAAATAGAGAAGATAGACACATAAACTGATAATTTCAATACAATATGGCATGTTTTACTAAAAGTCTACATAGATATGATGGAAATTCATAAGGGGAGTATATAACCCATCCTCTAGAAGAACTTATTGCTGAGGGTGTGTTGGAATTTTCTAGATAAAGAAAGGTGGGAAAGAAAAGTACAGTAGGTCTAAGTCAGCGCAGTATTCACATAGAATGATGTTGTTTAATAGTAATAGACCATACAGAGGGAGTGAGAAATGATAGGAAATGACGCTGAAGAGTCACATAGGGACCACATTATGAAGAACCTTGTAAACCATGGTAAAAGAATCAACCTTTATTCTCTAGACAATGAGTATCCACTGAAAGTTTTAAATACGGGGGTGTAGTGGTCAGATTTGTGTCTTAGAAAGATCATCCTGACCACAAGAAACAAGAAGAGCTGTCTGGAGGCAGTTGCAGTAGTACAGACAGAAGATGATGGGGGGCTTGAACTAGGACAGAAAAGAGCTTGAATAAAGAAGAAGAAAAAGGCTTGAAAAATGTTTAATACATAAAATCAGGAGTACTTAGTGACTGACAAAGGATGGGGAAAAGGTAGGCAGTGAAGAAAATGAAGGAGTCTAGGATCACTCTCAGGTTGCATTATTAGGTGCCTGGGTAGATGGTGATGCAATTTACTGAGAATAATGGTAGATAATAAGTTCAGTGAGGGTCACATTTAGACAAAGATACTGGAGACATGCAACAGGCAGTTAGAAATTTGGATCTGGAGCTCAGGAGAGGGGTCTGAGCAGAATATCCTACGTTAAATTTATTTATTTATTTTTGGCTGCGTTGGGTCTTTGTTGCTGCGTGCAGGCTTTCTCTAGTTGTGGTGAGCAGGGGCTACTCTTCATTGTGGTGGGCGGGCTTCTCATTGCGGTGGCTTCTCTTGTTGTGGAGCACGGACTCTAGGCGTGCAGGCTTCAGTAGTTGTGGCTCACGGGCTCCAAAGCGCAGGCTCAGTAGTTGTGGTGCACGGGCTTACTTGCTCCGTGGCATGTGGGATCTTCCCGGCTTGAACCCATGTCCCCTGCATTGGCAGGGGGATTCCTAACCATTGCACCACCAGGGAAGTCCCCAGAATATCCTATTTTAGGTGTCACTGGCCATCCAATTTGTCATTGAAACCATGGGATATGATTATGTAAAAGCATGTAAAGACAGAAAAACATTGGGCCAAGGAGGGATGCTTGAATCACATCAATGTTTAATGGAAAAGAAGGAGAGAAGGAACTGATGAAGAAGACTAAAAATGAGTGGCCAGAGAGACAGAAAAAAAAAACTAGTATTATGGAAACCCAGGAAATAGAATGTTTTAAAACCAAGAGCGAGTAGAAATCAATTTCAAATATAGTAGGGATTCAATAAGTTAAAAATAGAGAGGTATCTTGTATTTTTAAACTTGGAGATCATTGGCCACCTTGGTAAGAATCCTTTCAGTGAAGTGGTAAGAACAGAAGCCGAATTACATTGCAATGAGGCTTGCATGGCAAGTAAGGAAGTGGAGAAAGCAAGCACAGAATACTGTTTCAAGAAGCATGGTTTTAAAAGGAAAGGGGAAAATAGGGTGATTATTATGGGGGCTGTTAATTCATGGGAATTTTTGTTTGTTTTGCAAAGAGAATTGTTTAAATATATGTGCATACATGTGTACACAGAGACAGACAGATGCACAGATAGATGATAGATAGACAAACAGGCAGACAGTCGGGAAATTAGGAGAGAGAAAGGGAACATGAAGACATAGAATAAAGAGTAACTAATTGGTCTCAGAAGAGGAGATGAAGCTGGGACCAAAAACCAGGGTAAGGAAATAGTCTTGAATGGGAGAAAGAATACATCTTCCACTGAAAATGGAGGAAAGGAGAAAAATTGGGTGTAGGTGAAATATAGTATAAGTGGAGGAGTAAGAAGCTGGGTAAACTCATGTCTGACAACTTTAATTCTACTGGTGAAATAGTGCAACAACATCTGCTGATGGTTGAGTAAGCAACTTAAAGGCATTAGGAAATTTCGGGGAGAATCACTGAAAGAAATGATAAGCAAAAATGAAAGCCAACAAGTGTCAACGACCCAGCTGAGATTGAGGGCTATGAATTTGTAGCAAGATTTTCTTTTGTAGCACAAAGAAGCTCTAGGGCAGGACCAGAGAAGCAGAGTGTGGGAACATTTCCAGATGTTATTTAGCCAGGAAGATTCAGTGAAAGAATAGGAATGCCATAAGTTGTGGTGCCACTCACTAAGCTAGGAGATACATTTTCTTTCTCCAAGGAGATACTTTGGGGTAGTACAATTAACAACAGATTGAAGTGTCAGATACCAGGGTTCTAGTCCCAGCATGTACTATTTCTGAGACCTTGGATAAATCATTTCCCCTTTCTGGGTCTCGGTTTCTCCATCCAGCTATGATGGGTTTAGATAGCCCTAAGGCCCTTTCCAGCTCTGACATGCTATGACTCTGTGAAATATATTGTGATTCCCAGAGTTAGGATCAAGAAAGTTTGGTAGAATGCAAGTACATGTGGACATATTGTGCTGCCAGGTTCGGACAGTGCAATTTGGCCAAATCCTCTCATGTCTGCCTTCTTCACTGAGGCAGATCACCCTTAGTCTCTTCAATCTCTGAACCCAAAGATACAGGAACATGTCACTGGAAGCAACATGCAAAGTACCCAAGGTATTTCCAACTTGCAGCAATTACATGGCTCAAGTCTCACCATGTCTGACATATTCAGAAAGGTAAAAACACATACCCTTTACTCAGGGGCAGAGGCCAATGTACCCTTCTGCTTATGAATGCCAAGCCATTTGTGCTGTCCCCAGCCTCTTAATCCTATGCTTTCATAGACCCTAAATTTATCCCAAAACTTCATGTTAGAAGGATAATACCTTCAACATTTAAGCCATAAGAAACAGAATGTTTTTCAGGGTTTCTGGCCTCCACAGAATCATATTAAGGCATTTCAAATTTAGCTTGACATGAAATTCTAAGCCAAGAGGATAAGGATTAGCTTTGAGGTCACATATCTCTTAAAGCACATAAACCCTCTGACAGATTTGAAATATGAAATGTATCTTCCTCAAATGATTGAAGAACTACACGTTTTCTTTCACCTCTGAAGTGCTGAGGTAAAATTCTGAATGCATGTCTACTACTAAAGCAAGTTTTGTGATCTGGGTTGGATTTCAGAATTTATTTATCTTGGATGAAGTATTTCCTGACTAGACTTCTTTGGTGTTCTGCCACATAGGCTGGTCCTCTGTAATGTGCCTCAGTCCAGTACCTACATCTGCCCCAAGCCAAGCCTCTGTCTGCTGCAAACATTTATTCATTTATTTAGTCAGTCAACATGCATTATGAGAGCCTACCATGTACTAGGGATTGTGCTCAGTGCTGAAAATGCAGAAATAAGTAAGATATGGCTCTTGCTTTCTGGGAGCACACAGGCTACTTTACAGTGATAAAGACAGGCATGGAAATATGCCATTACATTAGAGAGATATGCATATGGTTAAGAATCAGACCAAACTGTGTTTGAATTCTAGCTCAGCTATTTTGAGCTGTTTGACCTTGGGCAAGGGGGAGGGGCAATATAGGGGTAGGGGATTAAGAAGTACAAACTATTATGTATAAAATAAGCTACAAGGATATATTGTACAACACAGGGAATATAGCCAATATTTTATAATAACTATAAGTGGAGTATAACCTTTAAAAACTGTGAATCTCTATATTGTACACCTGTAACATATAATATTGTACAATAACTATACTCAATAAAATAATTTTAAAAAATTAAACAGATAACTTCTCATTAGAAACTATGGAGGCCAGAAAGCAGTGCGATGATATGTTCAAAGTGCTGAAAGAAATGACCATCTACCAAGAGTGCTATACCCAGCAAACTTATCCTTCACTAGACAATATTTTGAATCCACATAAAGAAATAAAGAGGGGGCTTCCCTGGTGGCGCAGTGGTTGAGGGTCTGCTTGCCGATGCAGGGGAAGCCGGTTCGTGCCCCAGTCTGGGAAGATCCCACATGCCGCGCAGCAGCTGGGCCCATGAGCCATGGCTGCTGGGCCTGCGCGTCCGAGCCTGTGCTCTGCAGCAAGAGGGGCCAAAGCAGTGAGGGGCCCGCGTACCACAAAAAAAAAAAAAGAAAAAAAAGAAATAAAGAGAACTGGCAAAGTTTTCTACATCAATAATTATAAAAAATATATTTTTGATTTTAACTGTTTTCCTCCTATTTGATTTAAAGGACTACCTAAAGCAGTAAATACAAGTTTATATTGATGGGTATATATATATATATATATATATATATATATATATATATATATATATGTATGTATATATATGTATATATATATATATATATATATATATATATATATATACACATACATATATATATATAGTATTTCTTTAAGATTGGGAAAAGAGGCACCAAAATCCAGGCTTTCAAAAGAGGTTGTCTTAAAATAATTTTGCACTCAGGCTTGATGGAAACACACCAGAACTTCTAACTGATTCTCTTAGCCAAGAGAGGAGCAGTTTAGGATTTGTGGGAAAGATAACCTGGCCATTGAATATAAGACCTTGGAGCCCTCTGGGTCTGGAATGGCTAGAAAAACTTGGAGGTTGTTGAACAAACATACACTCCAGACCCATATTTTTCTGATCAAGTTTGGCTGATGATAATAATACCAAATGAATGTCTCTCTGTTCTGGCTTGCTCTACAGTAAAATATGAAGGAAATCTCAGAAGCATACCTGGGATTCATATAGGAATGAATGATCAAGGGGATCTTGAATTTGGCACTCTGTTGGTGAGTCAATATATCAGAGTCTATTCTCTCACTCTAGGGCTTACTGTCTGGAAAGGTTGTTGCCTCTCCCCAAACAATTTCAGCAATGGTTGGATTTTTTTCCCCATCTCTAATGAAAAAACATATAGCTTATCCTAAGCCATGTGATTATTCTTAAGGAGAAACAAAGGTGTTGTTTTATCTCCAGAAAGAAATAATCAAACAATAATGGTTTAGGATGTGCTTTTTATGAAATAAACAGTGGCAAGGCCAGTTTATTTAAAGTGGGTTTTCAAGAGCAGAAGAATGAAAACAAATGGAGTTAGAAGTGAAAGCAAATATTCTAGAATCTTAGCTCCCTTTTGTAGCCTCAAGAGCTGGGCAATCAACAGCTGGATTCACAAATATCACAGACCCGCAGGACTCAGAGCTGAAAAGAACAGTAGACATCATCTAATCAAATGATTTTCAAACTTTTATAGCCATATAAATCTTTGTTAACGTGAAATATTTCTTGGAACCCCACTATCTAAAAGATATACAAAAAGTGGTGCCTTGATTACAGCAGGGATAGGAAGCTCAGAGTACTGCTAGCTTCACAACCCTTCTCCAAATCATAACTCCACAATCTCTGCCATTTGACTCCTGAAAAAAATCTAAAAGGTGCAGCTTTTCATGTGGGGAAACCGAGCCCCAGAGGGAGGATGAGCCTTATTCAATATCACTAGGCCTGTCAGCAGCAGAGCTGTGAGTAGAACTCTGGTCTTTCAGCCCAAAGTGTTTTCTCCTGTACCATATTTCTGAGAAGTCTGCAAACTTTTCAGAAAGCAATAATAAACTTATTTTCACTTATGTCCAATTTACTTGAGGGGGAGGGCTTCTGTGTTAGTGCTCTCACGTCTAAATCTTGGGTTTTTATCTCATTCCCATTTCTTATCTTTTTTTTTTTTTTTCGGTACGTGGGTCTCTCACTGTTGTGGCCTCTCCCGTCGCGGAGCACAGGCTCTGGACGTGCAGGCTCAGCGACCATGGCTCATGGGCCCAGCCGCTCCACGGCATGTGGGATCCTCCCGGACCGGGGCACGAACCCGCATCCCCTGCATTGGCAGGCGGACCCTCAACCACTGTGCCACCAGGGAAGCCCCCATTTCTTATCTTTTAATAGGGTTAGCTTGCATGGTTAGAAGCCAGCGATTGAAACAGTGACATGATTTGGGGAACTGTACATCTAGTTAAAAAGCTTTCCTGAGCAGCAAAGGATTTATCGTTGTGAAGCAGGCATTTCATTTGATGACAAAAGGTCTACTAGGATAGTGTCTGGCACTTGGTAGATGCTAAATAAATGTTAGTGCCCTTCTTTCTCTTCTTCACTTGACAAATGATAGATTGAAAGTCATGTTCCCAACTGCCAGGATAAGCAAAGCACTTGCAAAACAATAGGATTCTGATTGTGTAGATGAACACCTTAGCTGGGTTCCTCAAGGACCTGGGAGGTACTGAACATTTTACTTAAAGAAATACAAGCAAAGGTCCCTATATTTTTCTCTTCCCATCTGGCATCTAAGCAGCTATCTCCTCCTGCAAATACTGTCTGTGATGTGTACTACAGAACACAAAACAAAAGAGATGAGTTAGTCCTGCTTAAGTGCATCATTGTGCTAATGAAATTAATCAGTCACAATGACAGCCTTAGAGCAGCAGGGAAGCTTACAAAATGGTAGCAGTTAAGAAGTGGCTGCTGGAGAGAGAAGCTGAATGTAATCAAGGATGAAATAAAGCAAACAAGATTGGGTTAAAAAAAACGCTCAGCAATCAACTGTCCATAAGGCCCTGGAATAAAGGGAAAAGGGGGGCTATTATTTGAAATCTAATAAAGAAAGTGTTTACAGGGATTATAGCTCCTTTCCTCTTTTATTGTTTTTCACAACAGTTTAAAATTCTGTTAAATTTAACAAATAAAAAATATTCTCATTAATTACAAATATGTGCCCATGTGGCCAGTATGTAGAGAAAAAGGGACAGAAGTGCAGGGCCCTGGGTTCAGCTCTGCCAGTTGTCTGTCTTCCATTGAGAAAGTCCCTTCCCTTTTCTAGGCCTCAGTTTCCCCATCTAGAAAATGACAGGGTAGACTAGACACTCTAAGGTAGATCCTTTTAGTTCTAACATTCTAAAACCCTGTGGCTCTTTACAGAAGTTTTATTACAAAAATGATTTTTAGTGTGTCATAGATACTCTTTGTAAGGTGAGCAACTTGAGTCCTAAGTACTAAGCTCAATTTTCTTGATGTTGTTATGGAATATTCATACATTTGAGATAAAAAGATCCTGTGAAGCAAATGGATTAATGGCTATCTAAATGGGTTTGTTTTGAATACTATTTACATCTTGTTTTTCATCCATAGACCTCGGCCACTATCTCTAGGGATAGTACTTCCAACGTTTTCCAACTCTACAGCAAATAGACTTTACTTCCAGGAAGCTTTGTGTGATGCTTATTGTAAATTTTCTCTCCTGCAATTTCATCCAATTTCTCTTTTCCTCGATTTCAGCCCCTTCCTGCCAAGTACCAACAGAAGCTATGGTTGGTTTCTTTTTCTTTTTTAAAACTGGTATTTATTAGCTTTGGAAGATACAGGGAAAATATTGGAAACTCAAGACAAAGTTTTGCAAGATTAAATAGGTGGGAAAAGTTCATAGCAAGTAATAAACATTTCTCTGAGCCCCCTGAAACTGGAAAATCACTGTTTGGATTCATCCACCATAAATCCAGGTGAAGGAATTTGGTTCTTGGAGTAGGAAAGAGGATGGAATTTGTAAGGTTCTTATATCCATAGACATGACTAAGCAATTCGTCTACATTATCCCAGGTCTGGTCAGGGTCTCTAAATGCTATTGGCAACCATGGTGCTTGCAGTGGATATTTGGAAGATAGGTTTGGAGAAATTTTGATGTGAGAACTCTGGAATAAAACTACACTTTTGGAAGCTCAGAGTTGGAAAATTCCCTATCCACTTACCAGAAAGATCAAAGAAATTAAATGGTGTCTACAAAATGCAGTATCATATGAGCTACTTCTAGAAGTGGTCTTGGAAACTTGTATAAATTTGGAGGCAGAATCAGCATGGTTTACTGATAAATGCAGTATGAGTGATGAGGAAGTGGGAAAGGTTGAAGATGACTCCCAGGTTTCAGATTTAAGCAAATGGTATCCTTTACTGATGGTGAAATCTGTTATGAGATAAGGAATTTGGGGGATGGATTAAGGAAATGATGTGATAAGATCTAAGGCCTGAGAATAGGAAGGAAGGAAAGTCAATGAGTAAAACTGAAAAACAGTAAAGTGAGAAATCAGAAACATTTAAGGAGAGAACAAATAATGTGAGAGTCAACAGGAGCAGAGGAAAAGGAACAGATCAACTTGTTTGGTCTTGGTCTTGATTTTCATAAAACTTAAAGAGTTTACAGTGTAAGTTCCATAAGCCCAAACTATCAGTTTCAGGGATTTTATAAGGGCTTAATCAAATGAAAATTTCTAGGAAATGTTACAGTTTTGCAAAATGAATAAGGTAATGTTGACTTAATCTTGTTTTATCAAGGAAGAATTTTGGTAGAATCACCTCATCCTGCTGCTCCGAATCTTCTGGTAGTGCCTATTTCCTGAGGATTAAGGCTAAACTCCTTAGCCTGTCAGAAAGATTGTCACCATCTAACCCTAACCTACCTTAGCTCCTCCTGTCATCCCCTTTCTTCTATCTCTATGTTCCAGTCCTACTGAATTTATCATAATTCTCTTTAAAACAACACCTTTCTTATGACTGAATGCCTTTACACATGTTATTTCCTACCCCTGAAATGGTCTTTACTTCCTTTGCCATACAATAAACTCCTTAATTTCCTTCCAGAGTAGAAAAAAATGTCACTTTTCCTAGGAAGAACTACCTGACTTCCCACTGAAGAAGATGTGGTTGTGTGGACTACAGAACTCCCAGTGCCTTTTGCAAATCTCTCCATTAGGACACTAATCACACAATTGTAATTTGAAATTTTCTCTTTGTGTGTCAGTTTCTCTTATACACTGTGGACTCCTCAAGGGACCAAGTAACCATCTTTATAGCCATATTACCTAGAAGAAAACCAAACATTTGTAATTAATTGTTCCATGCCTGTCTTCCTCTTTTATTATTTTTTTTATTTGTGTGTGTGTGTGTTAGTTTCTTCTTTATAACAAAGTGAATCAGCTATACATATACATATATCCCCATATCTCCTCCCTCTTGTGTCTCCCTCCCACCCTCCCTATCCCACTCCTCTAGGTGATCACAAAGCACCGAGCTGATCTCCCTGTGCTATGCGGCTGCTTCCCACTAGCTATCTATTTTACATTTGGTAGTATATATAAATACTGTATGCTAACACATATATATGGAATCTAAAAGAAAAAAAAAGGTTCTGAAGAACCTAGCGGAAGGACAGGAATAAAGACGCAGACGTAGAGAATGGACGTGAGGACACAGGGAGGGGGAAGAGTAAGCTGGGATGAAGTGAGAGAGTGGCATGGACTTATATATACTGTCTTCCTCTTTTAAACCATAGATTTCATGAGAAGAAAATCTCTCCCATCTGTTCATTGTATTCCTAGTGCCCAGCAGAGAAATTATGAGTTAATGTTCTGACAGTTTCAGGGAGTAGGAGATAATAATTGGGGACACATAATTAACGGTATCTGGCAGCCTATTGGAGGTGAGAAATGAGGAAGGAAGGGTCAAGGCATGGCATGGGCTCTTGGATACATGGTGGTTTCATTCACTGAGATGGTGATCACTGGAAGAAGACAAGATTGAAAGTGAGGGAGAGGATGAAGATTTCTGTTTTATTCATTTAATACATTTATTGTTTAGTAAGCATCAGATACTGTTTTAAGTGCTTTACAAATATTAACTCATTTAATCATCATAATAATCCTCTGTGGTAGGTACTTATATAATCTCCTTTATACAGATAAAATTGAAGCATAGATAGATTCAGGAATATTCCCAAGATCATCCAGATGTTAAGTGATGTAGAAAAGCTTCAGATTCAGTGAGTTCATCTCTAGGATCTGTGCTCTTAACCACTTTACATGCTACTGAGTTCAGCTTTGCATATAAGTTTTGGACAAGTTCAGTTTTGGACACATTGTATCTGAGATGCCCATAAGGAAATCCATTAACTGTTAGATATTCATATGTTTAATCATAATAAGTCTTGATAGAGGAAGGCATGTGGCTCCATCTCTGTATGAAGTGGGATTTAAAGAATCATTATTTAATAGCCCAAACTAATTTATTCACTTTTCTTTAAAAACTTCAGAGGACATCCCTATACACAATCTACAGCAATCCTCATTTAAATCCTCTTTCCTCTCTGATCAACTAATGTTATACCACAAAACCACAAAGTCCCTAAGACTCTAATCTCTTGCACTCCCCAAGGTGGAGATAACACTTTTCTTCCCCCAGCCTTCCTGGCTTTCGGTCTTCTTTCTCTTCTCCACCCCTCAAAATTTTATTATGTACATAAGCGGCCTCTGTTCCAGCAAGAAATAATTGTTCCTTTTTAGGATACTAAGAGGAGGGGAGAAATTAGATGACAGTTACAAGATTTACTTTGGTGGGATGGTGAATGAGAGAAGCCTGTAAACACTCCCATGTGAAGTTTCTTTATTCTGCTACATATGCATCTGGAGCTTAGCAAGAAGACTGCACTATTCACTTTGAGAATCGTTTGCATATAGCTAAGAATGAAACTGGTAAATGCAATCAAAGAGTTTGTACATGTAGAAGAAAAGTGAGCCAATGATGGAGCTCTGGCAAACCAGTTTAATCAGCCAGTAAAGACTCTGAAAAATAGATAGTAAAGAAGCAGTCTGAGAATTTAAACTAGTATAACCAGGAGAGTAGGATTTCAGAAGTCAAGGAAGTAGAGTTTCAAGAAGGAGTAATGCGATCATTTGCCTTGAACACCATAGAGAGATCTAGGAAAATAAGGTCTCACGGGTGTCTGTTGGATCTTGCAATACAAAGTTCAGTATGGACTTCGTCTAGAGAATGTTTAGTGAAGTGGTGAGCTCCAGAATTGATGAAGTAGAGGTAGAAAGAGTGACTATAGACAACTATAAATAAATGATCATATGTAAAATCTTTCCTACCTTTCAGAAACTGAAGGTATGCCCCATTTCATGTATTTCTTAATTTTTATCATTTTTATTATTGAGCTCTAATGTACCTCTCATAATTCAAAATAAGCAATTGAGGCAGTTTCAAATGTGTGTGTACAAAATGGTCCTTAAAATAGTAATACCAGAAATTTGAAAGTACACAGAGAAAACTGACAGTTCATTTTACCAGAAACAATAAATGATATATTTACTGTAACTGAACACTAATTTTCAACTTGCACTTCCTGGCTTTCAAGTAAAAACACTAAACCCAATTGGTTACATAGCTCTTATTCTCTCTGAGAATACAGCTTCATCACAAAAGAACATTTGAGGCCATTAAAATCTTGAACGAGTTCTGGAATTAATTTTTAAACTAACCTTGGATTTATTTATATTCATGTCCCTTTTCCTCTTGTTCTCCATAAAATATTTTGCATACATAAACTTATTTTTAGAAAAAAATTCTTAGAAAGTATTTTTTTCCCAATGAATTGAGAAGGTTTTTAAGCATACTATAACTTTCCTTTTCCTTACATTTCTATGCAGACAAAATAACCAGCCCAATGTTCTGGACACATTTTTTTCTGATGATGACCATCAATTAGAGTGAAACTGTTTCTGTTCCCATTACTCAAGGGGAAAAATCTTGCTTTTAAACTAGATCATAATTTTATGGAGAGAATGGAAGTTATAAACTATGTCTTGACCACATTTGATTAGAAAAATAAGTATCACTTAATAAAAAATGAAATAAAAATGGACTAGTGGGCTTCCAGTCATGATAAAATAATTGGTTATGGGACTTATCCTTCTGCCATAAACAACTAGAAAACAGAAAAACATATATGAAATAGCTGCTTTAGATATTGGACAATAGGCAGGTGAGAGCTGTAATGCCTGAGAGAAAACTCTACAATTGTCCCAGTCTGGGGCAAGGGGGCATTTTCTGAACTGAGGCATAGAGGGGAGGATCCCAAGCAGAACACAGTAGTCTCTCTGGGTTGAGCACAGAGACATCAGAGTCTACAGACACTGAGGCAGTTGGAATCTGTTGAGAAGAATACTAGAAAAGATGGAGCTCTCAAGAGAAAGAGCCTCATCAATTTACCTAGAGGTCCCCTTAAGACTGTTGCTGAGTACTAGACTGCATGCACCAGGAGAAACTCCATGAGGCATTCAAAAGAGCAACTACTAGTGAGGAAACAATTACTGAAGAGCTATAAACACATCCCAGAACTCACATAAGGCTGGAAGATATTCGAGTTCTGACCAGCTAGAATAAAGAGACTTCCTTGAACACTGTGGAAATTTAGTAGTGAATCTAGGAAGCTCTAAACTAGCCAAGAGTAAAATCTAGAGTATATTCTAGATTCATGCTAGCAAAGCCTAAAACAAACAGATCTCAAGATTTTGCTTCTGGCCATGATGGACTTCAGTAACCACTATAAAAACTAAAAACTGGACAAGGTACATGAAACTCACTTTAGACATTGAATAATAGGTATCATTGAACCGTGATTCCTGAGTGAATGGAAACAAATGAGATCAATCCTACAATCACCCTAGCTTTCTATCTGGTAAAACCTTCTTGATCACAGAGTAAGCAGAGTGATCAAAAACAGAGCACAGTGGGCTCACCGAGTTGAAAAGATAGAGCTGGAGTTCAGGGAGGCTGAGACAATTGGGAGTTTCAGGGCAGAATTCTGGAAAGTAGTTAGCTAACAGAAATAAAAAGCTACAGAAAATATCAGACGGGTTCCCTTTACTATTAGTTGAACAATAAAATCTACATGGGTACACTGAATCTTTTTGAGACTAAGCTAAGTGCAACCAAGAAGTTGTGAGCTAATCAGTCATCAGAGGTCACACGTGAGGTATGTGGGTTCCAACAAGCCAGAGTCAAGAATCCTCACTGATCACTAGGACATTCAGTAGAAAATCCAGAAGGATCACATCTTCATAGTGGTGTTAAACTATCTCTACAGTAAAAACTATTCTAGACTTTCCCTTACAAAGCTTTTTTAAAAGCCTCAAAGTGATCAAACTGAACCACAGTTATTCAGCCTACAATAAAATATGACTGGACATGGCCTAGCTGTACTAGCAGGAAAATATGACCCATCAACTGAAGAAAAATGACTCAGTAGAAAAAGACTCAGAAATGAGTGAGATAGGACTACAAGAAAGGGAAAAGAGTATTATAACTATATTCATGTATTTGAAAGAAAAGGTAAATTCAGTAAGGAGAAAAATGGACAATATTTTTTAAAGTAAACAAATAGGAGTCCCACATATGAAATGGGAGTGTGAGGAGCTCTGTGGACCTGTTCCCCAGGGAAACATCCATACTGGTGAAGATTATTTCTCAAACAGAAAAAAAAAACACTTAAAGTGTCTGGAAATGGTTATGAAGGCAAACAGCAAATGAAATAACATACTTTCAAGAAAATAAATGAAATCTCAGTAAAAGCAGAGTGAGTCCATGGCACGTGAGATATGACTTACTCTCTCCTTCTTCCTTTCAGATCTGGGTGACAGAAGCTCTACTCTGAGTGCACGTGGTCAAGAGGACAGGGCTCTCACTCTCTTCAGGATCTTCCTGAGAATAGCAGGCTACCAGCATTTCTCATCTTTTCCAGCTCCAAGTTGCAGAGGCTAAATTCCTATTGAGTTGGCAGAGAGGTCATGACCTCTACCCAGTCCTGACTCATAGGCTAGAGGCTCTGCCCCAGGCATGGCATACCAAAAATACTGGTATTGCCATTACCCCAGCCTGCTTGTAGGGCAGAGGTTCCACACCAGGAGAAGCAAACCAAGGAGACTAGAGGCTGCTGCTCTCACCTAGCACTCTGCTCATAGCACATGGGTGTCACTCCTGCCCCCAGAGCCAGAGCCATGGCTCAGAATATAGAAAATAAGCCAACAGTGGAAATAAAACAGAATCATTAAAAAAACTCCACAAATCCAAAGGAAGGCAGAGAAGAGTGGCCAGGATGGCAGAATAGGAAGACCCTGAGTTCATCTCCTCCCACGGTCATACCAAAATTACAACTATTTACAGAGCAACTACTTATGAGAATGACCTGAAAACTAGCAGAAAAGATGTTCTATAACCAAGTTATAAAGAAGGAACCACAATGAGATGGGTAGGAAGGGCGGAAACATGATGTAGTCAAGACTCATACTCCTGGGTGGGTGACCCACAAATAGGATGATAATTACAATTGCAGAGGTTCTCCCCAAGGAGTGAGGGGTCTGAGCCCCACATCAGGATCTCCAGCCTGGAGGTCCTGCACTGGGAATAAGAGCCACAAGAACATTTGGCTTTGAAGGCCAGTGGGGTTTACTTTCAGGGGGGCCAGAGGGCCGTAAGAAAGAGAAACTCTACTCTTAAAGGGTGCACACAAAATCTCACACACTCCAAGACCCAGGGAAGAAGGAATAATTTGAATGGGGACTGGGTAAGACCCACTTGCTGATCTTGGACAGTCTTCCAGAGAGGCAGGAAGCAACTGGGACACCCTGGGGACACAGACATTAGCAGCAGCCATTTTGGGGAGCTCATTCTACCATGATTACACCTGTGTTGGTAAGCATCATTTTGGAATCCTCCCTTTAGCATATTAGTGCTGGAACCTGGCCCCACCCACCAGCCTATTGGCACTAGTCCTGGGACACCCCAGGCCAAGCAGCTAGTGGGGCAAGGACACAGACCCACCAACCAGCAGGCTGACTGCCATAGAAACCCCAGAGGCTTCAGCTGCCCTGGGACTTGGCCCTGCCCACCAGAAAGCTCAGGCCCTGGCTCTGTCCATCAGCGGGCTGACACCAGCTCTGAGGCACCCTGGACTCCACAGCCAGCCATGTAAGTAACTGGCCTCACACACCAACAAGTGAACACAAACCCAAGACCCCCTTGTGCCATGGCCCTGCCTGCCAGCAGGCTGACACTAGCTCTGGGACGCCCTCCCCACAGCGAGCCACTCAAGAGCCGGCTCTGCCCACCAGTGGGCCAGCATCAGAACAAGGACTCTCCGGCCATGCAGCCAGTTGTGCCAGGATCTGGCCTTGCCCACAAGCTGCCAGCAGCCTCTGCACTAGGTAGGGACCTAGGGAAACCAAACCAAATAGACTGGGGGCCAGCCATGCCTACCAGTGTGCCCAGAGTAGTCAGCCTGCCACAAAAGAAGGACCCACATAGAGGGCAAACATAGCACATATAGCTCTGGTGACCAGAGTGGGGTGTGTTGCTGGGCCCCTTAGGATGTCTCCTACACAAGGCTGCTTCTCCAAAATTGGGAAATGTAACCAACCTACCAAATATATAGAAATATAAACAGCAAATTAGGCAAAATGAGATGATGGAGGAATATGTTCTAAATGAAAGAACAATATAAAACTCTAGGAGAAGAACTAGGTGAAGTGGAGATAAGCATCTACCCAAAAAGAGTTCAAGGTAATGATCATAAAGACACTCAAACAACTTGGGAGAAGAGTCAATGAACACAGTGAGAAGTTAGAAGTTTCTAACAGACTTAGAAAATATGAAGAAGCACCAAATAGAGCTGAAGAATATAATAACTGAAACAAAAAAAATACACTAGAAGGAATCAACAGTAGATTAGATAATACAGAGGAACAGATCAGTGAACTGGAAGAAAATAGTGGAAATCACTCAAGCTACACAGAAAAAAAAAATTTTTTAATGGAGACAATTGAAGGCACCTCTGAAACAACATCTAGTATACTAAAATTCACGTTACAGGGGTCCCAGAAGGAGAAGAAAGAAAGGTGCAGGGAACATATTTGGAGACATAATAGCTGAAAACTTCCCTAATCTGAGAAAGGAAACAGACATCCAGGTCCAGGAAGCACAGAGGATCACAAACGGGATCAACCCAAAGAGGACCACACCAAGACACACTGTAATTAAAGTGGCAAAAATTAAAGATAAATAGAGAATATTAAAAGCAGCAGGGGATATCAAATTACCAATGGTATTTTTCACAGAACCACAACAAAAAATTTCACAATTTATATGGAAACACAAAAGACCCCAAATAGCCAAAGCAATCTTGAGAAAGAAAAATGGAGCTGGAGGAATCAGGCTCCTGGACTTCAGACTATACTACAAAGCTACAGTAATCAAGACAGTATGGTACTGGCACAAAAACAGAAATATAGATCAATGGAACAGGATAGAAAGCCCAGAGATAAACTGACGCACATATGGTTACCTTATTTTTGATAAAGGAGGCAAGAATATACAATGGAGAAAAGACAGCCTCTTCAATAAACGGTGCTGGGAAAACTGGACAGCTACATGGAAAAGAATGAAATTAGAATACTCCCTAACACCATACACAAAAATAAACTCCAAATGGATTAAAGATCTAAATGTAAGGCCAGACACTATAAAACTCTTCGAGGAAAACATAGGCAGAACACTCTATGACATAAATCACAGCAAGATCCTTTTGGACCCACCTCGTAGAGAAATGGAAATAAAAACAAAAATAAACAAATAGGACCTAATGAAACTTAAAAGCTTTTGCACAGCAAAGGAAACCATAAACAAGGCAAAAAGCCAACCCTCAGAATGGGAGAAAATATTCGCAAACCAAGCAACTGACAAAGCATTTATCTCCAAAATATACAAGCAGCAAATGCAGCTCAATATTGAAAAAACAAACAACCCAATCCAAAAAAGGGCAGAAGACCTAAATAGACATTTCTCCACAGAAGATATACAGATTGCCAACAAACACATGAAAGGATGCTCAACATCACTAATCATTAGAGAAATGAAATCAAAACTACAATGAGGTATCATCTCACACCAATCAGAATGGCCATCATCAAAAACTCTACAAACAATAAATGCTGGAGAGGGTGTGGAGAAAAGGGAACCCTCTTGCACTGTTGGTGGGAATGTAAAGTGATACAGCCACTATGGAGAACAGTATGGAGGTTCCTTAAAAAACTAAAAATAGAACTACCATACGACACAGCAATCCCACTACTGGGCATATACCCTGAGAAAACCATAATTCAAAAAGTGTCATGTACCACAATGTTCACTGCAGCTCTATTTACAATAGCCAGGACATGGAGCAACCTAAGTGTCCATCGACAGATGAATGGATAAAGAAGATGTGGCACATATATACAATGGAATATTACTCAGCCATAAAAAGAAATGAAATTGAGTTATTTGTAGTGAGGTGGATGGACCTAGAGTCTGTCATACAGAGTGAAGTAAGTCAGAAAGAGAAAAACAAATACCATATGCTAACACATATATATGGACTCTAGAACAAAACAAAACAAAACAAAAAGTGGTTCTGAAGAACCTAGGGGCAGGACAGGAATAAAGACACAGACCTACTAGAGAATGGCCTTGAGGACACGGAGAGGGGGAAGGGTAAGCTGGGTCGAAGTGAGAGAGTGGCATGGACATATATACACTACCAAATGTAAAATAGATATCTAGTGGGAAGCAGCTGCATAGCACAGGGAGATCAGCTCGGTGCCTTGTGACCAACTAGAGGGGTGGGATAGGGAGGGTAGGAGGGAGGGAGACACAAGAGGGAAGAGATATGGGGATATATGTATATGTATAGCTGATGCACTTTGTTATAAAGCAGAAACTAACACTGTTATAAAGCAGAAACTAACACACCATTGTAAAGCAATTATACTCCAATAAAGACGTTAAAAAAAGAGAAAAAAAGGAAAAAAAGGAAAACCTATAATACACACACACACACACACACACACACACAAAGCTTTTGCATAACAAAGGAAACCATAAATAAGACAAAAAGCCAACCCTCAGAATGGGAGAAAATATTTGCAAATGAAGCAATGGACAAAGGATTGATCTCCAAAATATACAAACAGCTCATGGAGCTGAATATCAAAAAAACAAACAACCCAATTAAAAACTGGGTGGAAGACCAAAATAGACATTTCAGCAAAGAAAATATACAGATGGCCAAGAGGCACATAAAAAGATGCTGAACATCACTAATTATTAGAGAAATGCAAATCAAAACTACAGTGAGGTTATGACACAGACCATAGGGGTCAAATGACCATTATCAAAAAATCTACAAACAATAAATGCTGGAGAGGGTGTGGAGAAAAGGGGAAACTTTTGCACTGTTGGTGGAGATGTAAACTGATACAGCCACTATGGAGAACAGTATGGAGGTTCCTTAGAAAACTAAAAATAGAACTAGCATATGACCCAGCAGCCCACTACTGGACATATACCCTGAGAAAACCATAATTCAAAAGGACACATGTACCCCAACGTTCATTGCATCACTATTTACAATAGCCAGGACATGGAAACAACCTAAATGTCCAAAGACAGATGAATGGATAAAGAAGATGTGGTACATATATACAATGGAATATTACTCAGCCATAAAAAGGAACGAACTTGGGTCATTTGTAGAGATGTGGATGGACCTAGAGCCTGTCATACAGAGTGGAGTAAGCCAGAAAGAGAAAACCAAATATCATATATTAATGTAAATTTGTGGAATCTAGAAAAATGGTACGGATGAACCTATTTGCATGGCAGGAACAGAGACGTAGATGTAGAGAACATGTAGATGTAGAGACATGTGGACATGGCAGGGGAAGGGTAGGGTGGGACGAATTGGGAGATTAGGCTTGACGTAAATACACTATCATGTGTAAAATAGATAGCTAGTGGGAACCTGCTGTATAGCACAGGGAGCTCAGCTCGGTACTCTGTGATGACCTAGATGGGTGGGATGGGGATGGGTGGGAGGAAGGTCCAAGACAGAGGGGATATAGGTACACATATAGCTGATTCACTTCACTGTACAGCAGAAAATACCACAAAACTGTAAAGCAATTATACTCCAATAAAAAAAATTGAGCAAACTACTCATACACACAACAACATGAATAAACCTGAAAAACATTTTGTTGAGCAAAACAGATACAAAAGAGTAAATGTATATGATTCCATTTATACAAAACTGAAGGGAAAACATAATCTATAATTATTTACAGTAGATTAAAGGTTGCCTGGAGCCAAGAGTAAAGGTTAGGATGACTGCAGAGAGACACAATGGAACTTTTTAGGATGACGGAAATGATCTCTATTGTGAATGTATGGTGATTACATGGGTGTATGTATTGATCAAATCTCGTCAAAGTATACACTTTAAATATGTGTATTTTATTTTACATAATAAAATCAAGTCTATTTTAAAAGAATAGTGTGGGTGAGTGAGCATATTTATCAGTGTTATAATAGTTTGCTGAAGAAACTACATTTTTATAGTTATAAAAATGTTAATATAGATGGTAAAAACAACTAGAATTCTAATTTCCTTCTTCACAGTAAATATCAGAGTATTAAACCCAGTTAATATGGTGCAAGAGTAGGTGGAACAGTAGAGGACTTCCAAGGACTCAGAGGATGGGACTCCCAACTTCCCATAACACCACTATGGGCTAAAGACAGTGATAATTGTTCATATTTATTAAGCACTTATTATACACCAGACACCAATCTAAGATTTTTACAGGCGTTGCCTGTGGACCTTATGATTTTCCTCATTTAATGTGAGGAAACTGAGGCTCTAGGATATTTGGTAACTTACTCAATGTCACGCAGCCAGTAAGTGAAAAGGCTGCAATTCAAATCTGAGCTGTTCTGGCTCCAGAGCTTGAGCAGTTTTTTAAGTGGTAACAAGCATTTTACCTTATAGAGTTTTTTAAATTGAGTATACTCCACCTACCATAAACTCACCATTTAAAATATACAGTTCAATAGTTTTTAGTATATCCACAGATTGAACCAACATTCATGCTATCTAATTGCAGAACACATTTGTCACCCCAAAAAGAAACATGTGAGGACTGCTAATGTAAAAAGTTTTGTGTCAATATATGCAGATGATCAACACACAACCGAAGGGTGGAATAATGGTTAGAACTACTGCTTGTCTGAGAAAGATCAAGCGATGACTTGGAGTTTTTGGTGGCAGAATAAAGAAAGCTTTTTTGATTATGAAGAAATGAATCATTAGGCAGAAGACTTAGAAGAACAAGTTCTGTGTGGCCAGGTCAGTGCAAAGATAGTTTGGGGAAATTCTGGAATAGCTCTCAGGGACATGGCTCACTCCAGTTTCGGGTTGCTCTTAAGAAAAGAGTTCATATTTCAAACAAGTTAGGCAAAAAACAACCTAGGACCCAGAGTTCAAGGACCTTGCTTCCTCAAGAATAAAAGGATCAGAAAATAACTGGAAGGAGTAGATGACTCAATAGGTTAGGCTGCAAGTGCTGGTAAACCAGTAAGTGAACAAGGAGGACTTGGGTGGGACTAACAATGTTTTCAAGGCAAGCCAAACTGGATAGAAGAATGTGTGATGATGTACTTGCAATTTACCAGGTTCATAATGAATGATATATCTGGGGAGACTGTAGAGATCATCTGATATGACCTTTAGTGTGTGAGGCACAGAGAGGTCAAGAAATACATTGAGTCACACAGCTAGTTAGTAGGAAAGAGTCTCTAAGATTGCTAAATTTTGGAGTTGTGCCATTTCCACTATATCATATTCATTTTCTCTGACAAAATAGTTATTTTACACAGTGGCAGTGTATGGGCCACACTGTAGGCCCATATTGAGGGGGACAGTATACCACAAGAAAGGTGAAAGGACCATTTACCTAAAATCCTAAGGGTTCAACCTTTGAAGAAAAACTTACCTTAATCCTTTGGTAGGCAAAAATACCCAAGTTATTTAGAACCCAGCCAAGCAGTGCAGGGGTGGGGATGTTTACTTAATCATTTGGTTGAGAGTATATTTTTATTGTTAAGTTATTGCATAAACATATTTAAACAAATTTGGGCAGCTAATGTGTTAAAACCCCTTAAAAACCTATAAAAATATATGCTGTTAAAAAATCAGCCTCTTCCTCCCTTGCCTTGTCAGCTGCTGCCTTTGTGCAGACACCAGCAACCTCAGACTGCACTGTCACTGCAGAAAGGAGGAGCTGCTGTGCAAATGAAGAGCTACTCAGCTGGCTCACTTGTCTTTAGCCAAGTCTATTTCATCATTTTTAGTTCCTCAGGACAGAAAAACGCTTACAAAGCAAAAAGCAGTGAAATGATTAGATGCAAGGTTATGGCTGAACAATTCATTTAATCTATTTATGCGCTGTTGTGTAGCACACTGGGGTTTTCCTGAAATCAGACACCGCAACCGCATGCCCCAGAGTTACTGGGGTCCAAATCACCAGACAGCTATCAGCATACCAAGTAAGAGAGCAGCACACAGAGGGCGCCTATAGGCCTTAAAGTCTTATCAAAGATGAATTCCCCCTGAAACCATCTTAATACTGGATTTGAGACTCCTAGGGTGCAGTATTTTCCTAGGGGTTGCACACAAATCTAGGTGGTAAAGGAAATGAGTGGAAATTCCCGAGTCCCCTCTGAGATTCTGGAAGGGGAAGACTTCTTAAATAACATCACCTTGCCTCCTCTGACCTCTACCCCAACCCCTTCACCTCTTGTGAAGGCTGTAATTCCACAGCCTGTAGAGCAACGGACTAAACAGAGGAGGTGAGCTAGATGAGTAAAGGAGCAACACACCTGCCTGTCTCAACAAAGTACTCACTAGCATTTCTCATCTTATCCTCAAAACAACCCCAGGAAGTAGGGGTTATTAATATCTCTATTTTACAATGAGGATACAAAGCCTCCAATAAATGAAGGTACCTGTCCACAATATGCAGCTAGAATAGGCAGGACTTTAACCTACATAGTCTGACTTCAATGCCCATGTTCTTTCTATCACATCAAGATGTCTTTCGAATGAGGTAGCTCCCGTGTCATCTCCTCCATGCAGCCCTCTTCACCAACCTCCCAGCTCTACTCTCCCATGCCCTCTGTGTATTCTGGTGGCATCCTTAGTTTGCCTCACAATATTTTAAAGGTCTCAGTGTAGGTATATGTGTGCGTTCCTCCTCTAGGAAACCTTGGAAAGCAGTTTCTGCTTCTAATATGGATCATAGGCTTTCAGGTGCCCATCACAGGGCTGGTGCAGAACAGGTCCTTATTAAATATTGGTCAGACTGAGGCAAAATTTGCCTTGTAAAAAATTCTTTTTATCGAAGTATAAGATTCATATAACAAAGTCAACCATTTTAAAGTGTACATTTCAGTGGCATTTAGTACGTTTGTAACAGGGAAGAGCAAAATCAGACTCCATGCTGGATCTGTTTCTTTGACTTTAAGCTTTGCTTTTCGTTGCTCTTGTTACTATAATCACACATAATGGCCTGCCTCAGGGAACCCTGCCCCTCTGCCTGAATGCTGAACTAAAGTGCCTCTGTTCAGCTCACAGGGAGAGGATCTGACCCTGCCCATCTGTGAACGGCCTTTTTACTTTACTTACTCACCTCCTCCCCGTCTCTGTTCTATAAAAGAAACTAGCATCCAGACCCCGATAAGATAGTGCTCTAGGACGCTAGTCCACCATCTTCTCAGATGCCCTGCTTTCCAAATAAAGTCACTATTCCTTGCCTCAACACCTTGTCTCTGGATTTATTGGCCTGTTGTGCGGCGAGTGGAGTGGGCTTGGACTTGGTAACACATTCACATTATTGTGCAACCATCATCATTATCTAGTTTGAAAGCATTTTTGTCACCCCAAAAGGAAACCCCATACCCATTAAATAGTTACTCCCCATTTCCCTCTCCCAGAGCCCCTGACAATCACTATTCTGCTTTTTATTTCTATGAATTTACCTATTCTAGATATTTCATATAAACGGAATCATATAATATGCAATCTTTTATGACTGTTTCTTTCCACTTAGCATAATGTTTTTGAGATTCATCCATGTTATAACATGTTGTGTTAGTCAGGGTTCTCCAGGAAACAGAACCAATAGAAGGTATATATCTCTATCTCCTATCTATCTATCATATATATATAGAGAGAGAGATTTATTATGAGGAATTGGCTCAAGCAGTTATGGAGGCTGAGAAGTCTCATCATCTGCCATATGTAAGTTGGAGACCCAGGAAAGCTGGTGGCATAACTCAGTCTAAGTCCAAACGCCTGAGAACAAAGAGAGTATGGCATAAATCTGAGTCCAGGGGCAGGAGAAGACTGACTTTGTAGTTTAGTTAGGCTGAAGAGAGTGAATTCTCCCTTCTTCCACCTTTTTGTTCTATTCAGGCACCTCAATGAATTGGATGATGCCCATTTACATTGGGAACAGCAATCTGCTTTACTCAGTCTATTGATTCAGGTGCTAATCTCATCTGGAAACACCCTCACAGACACACCCAAAAATAATGCTTATCATCATGACCCAATCAAGTTGACACACAAAATTAACCATCACAAATGTACCTATACTTCAATCCTTTCTGTGGCTGAATAATATTTCATTGAATGGATATATCACATTTTGTTTATTTGTTCATCTGGTGATGGACACTTATTTCTACCTTTTGGCTATTGTGAATAGTTGCTGCTATGAAAATTTCTGTACAAGGCTATGTTCAAATACCTGTTTTCAATTATTTTGGGTGTATAACTAGGAAAGGAATTGCTGGGTTGTATTTTATCTCTATGTTCAACATTTTAAGGAAGCACAAAACTGTTTTCCAAAGTGACTGCAGCATTTTACATTCACACAAGGAATAAATGAGTATGAAGTAATATCTCATTATGGTTTTAATTTGCACTTTCCTGATTACTAATGATGTTGAGCATCTTGCATGTGCTTATGGGCCATTTACATACGTTGTTTGGAGAACTACATATTGAAGTCCTTTGCTCATTTAATTTGTATTCATTTTGTCTTTGAGCTGTAGGGGTTCTTTATATATTTTGGAAATTAAATCTTTTTTTTGTGTGTGTGTGGTACGCGGGCCTCTCACTGTTGTGGCCTCTCCCGCTGAGGAGCACAGGCTCCAGACATGCAGGCTCAGCGGCCATGGCTCACGAGCCTAGCCGCTCCGCGGCATGTGGGATCTTCCCAGACCGGGGCACGAACCCATGCCCCCTGCATCAGCAGGCGGACTCTCAACCACTGCACCACCAGGGAAGCCCCTGGAAATTAAATCTTTGTTAGATATATGATTTGCAAACATTTGCTCCCCCTTTTTTTTTTTTTTTTTTTTTGTGGTACGCGGGCCTCTCACTGCTGTGGCCTCTCCCGTTGCGGAACACAGGCTCTGGACGCGCAGGCTCAGCGGCCATGGCTCACAGGCCCAGCGGCTCCACGGCATGTGGCATCCTCCCGGACCGGGGCATGAACCCGTGTCCACTGCATCGGCAGGCAGACTCTCAACCACTGCGCCACCAGGGAAGCCCTGCTCCCATTTTTAAGTTGTCTTTTCACTTTCTTGATAATATCCTTTGATGCAAAAAGTTTTTAATTTTGATAAAGTACAATATATATATTTTTCTCTTGTTATTTGTGCTTTTGGTGTTATATATAATAATCCATTGCCAATTCTAAGATCACTAAGATTTACTCCTGCTTTTGTCTTTGAATTTTATAATTTTAGCCCTTACATTTAGTTTGTTGCTCCATTTTGAGTTACTTTTCGTATATGGTGTGAGGAAATGGTCTAATTTCATTCTTTTTTTCTTTATTCCAGTTTAATTGAAAAATAATTCACATACATCACTGTATAAGTTGAAAGTGTACAGCATGATGGTTTAATTTACACAAATTGTAAAATAATTACCATAATAGGTTCAGCTAACATCCATCAACTTGATTCTTTTGCATGTGGATTTACCCATGCATCTAACTTTACTGTTTTTATTTTTTCCACTGCCTAATACAAGTTACTGTCTAGTGTCCTTTTATTTTATCCTGGAGGACTCCCTTTAGCATTTATTGTAGGATAAGTCTGCTAGTGATGAACTCCTTCAGTTTAGTTAATCTGAGAAAGTTTTGTTTTCTCCTTCATTTTTGAAGGGTAGTTTTACTGGATATACATTTATTTGTGAACAGTTTTTTCTCTCTCTCTCAGCACTTCACTGAGAAGCATATCACCTCACTGCTTCTGGCCTTCATGGCTTCTGATGAGAAATTGGATGTTAATCTTATTAAATATGCTTTGTATATGATTAGTCATTTCTCTATTGCTGGTTTAAAAAATCTTTCTTTGTCTTTTGATAATTTGATTATAATGTGTCTTGGTGTAAATCGTTTTTAGTTTATTCTGTTTGGAGTTTGTTGAGCTTTTTGGATGTGTAGATTTTTGTTTTTCATCAAAGTTGGGAAGTTTGACCATATTTCTTCAAATATTCTTTCTTCACCCCTTCCTCTGTGACTCTTATTACGCATATGTTGGTATTTTTGCTTGTGTTCCACAGTTCTCTTAGACTTTGTTCATTTTTTAAAATTATTTTCTCTTCCTGTTCCTCAGATTGGATAATTTCAATTGATGTATCTTTAAGTCCAATGATTCTTTCTTCTGCCTGCTCAAATCTGCTGTTGAAACCCCCTAATGAATTTTTCACTTAAATTATTGTACTTTTCAGCTCTAAAATTTTTATTTGGTTTCTTTTTTATAATTTCTCTCTCTTTATTGATATTCTTTATTTGGTAAAAAAAAATCACTCTCCTGTTTCCTTTAGTACTTTGTCAGTGATTCCTTTAACTCTTTGTGCATATTCAAGACAGTTGATTTAAAATCTTTGTCTATTAAGTCCAATGTCTCAGCTTCCTCATGCATAGTTTCTATTAATTTCATTTTTCCTTATGAATGGCCCATTTTTTCTCATTTTTTGTATATGTCATAATTTTTGTCAAAAACTAAACACTTTGAATATTATAATGTGGCAATTCTGGAAATCAGATTCTTCCCAGGTATTGTTGTTGTTGCTTATTGTGGATTGCTGCTCTTTGTTTGTCTAGTGTTTTTTCTAAAATATTTTTGTAAAGTCTGTATTCTTTGTCATGTATTTTCACTGAGGCCTGAGTTCTGTTACCTTAATGGTCAGCTTGTATTCTGACAAAGTTACCTGTTACCTTAAACACCTGGAGCCAAAGAAAAAAAAAGGAAAATAAAAATACTCTTTCAGTCTTTGAAGATTCCTTCTTTACTGAGCACTTCAGTTCTTGGACAGTCTGTTTACAACTCTGTCCTTGCCTTTATTTACTGTTTGTGCAGAACCTGAAGGCCAATTAGAGATGAAATGTTAGGGTTGTCTCAGTCATTTTCTGGAAGAATTTTCAGTCTTGGGCATTACAGTGGCCTTCTCAATTCCCCATTATAACAACATTAAATCTAAGGCTTGAATATAATCTTCTTTACCTTCATGTTCTACCCTCGGAGGCAGAGGTACTCCCTTCCAGACACATTGGGGCATTCTTGCCCCCATTTCTTTGCAGTGCACGTGGGAGCTCTCCCAAGGTGGAATCAAATGCCTGTGGCTTTACTGGTCTGATGTCTCAAGGGAGGCCTTACTCCCACAGTTCTCTGGTCCCTACGACTTTGAGTAGGGTCATCTGATCTTTTGAAACCCAGGTGATGGTGCCTCCTTTTGAAACTGAGGAGGCATCCCTGATGATGTATGAACCATCTTTGAAGTCCTTCTTACTTTGTCCTGAAGAATACACACATTCACAGCTGAATAGTTTATAGTCCTATTGTATAAAATCTAATAAGTCCAACAACCTTCCTTCATTCCTTCCTATCTCTTCCTCGCATTTTACAGTAAGCATTCACGTAAAGCTAAGCTTCACCTTGAACACTTTGCTTACAAATAGCTTCATACAAATACCCAATTTCATCACTCACAAGTTCTTCCTTCCACAAAACACTAGGACAGGAACACAGTTCAGATGACTTCTTTGCCACTTTATAATAAGGACCACCTTTCCTCCAGTTTTCAGTAACATATCCCTCATTTCCAAGACCTAATCAGAATGGCCTTTACCATCCATGTTTCTATGAACATTCTATTCACAACCACTTATTCTCTAAGAAGACTGAGGCTTTATCTATAGCTCTCCTCTTCTTTTTCTGAGCCCTCACCACACATGCTTTTAACAGTCTACTTACGGCAATGTAGGGTTTTTCTAGCATGCACCTCCAAACTCTTCTAGCCTCTACTCATTTCTGAGTTCCAAAGCTACTTCCACACTTTTAGGTATTTGTTACAGCAACACCCCCACTTCTCAGAGCTAATTTTCTGTCTTAGTCAATTAAGATTGCTATAACAAAATATTTGGTAGCTTACAAACAACAGAAATTTATTTTTCACAGTTTTGGAGGCTGGAAGTCCAAGATCAGGGTGCCAGCATTGTCAGGTGAGGGCTTTCTTCTGCATCACAGACTTCTCTTTGTATCCTCACTTGGTGGAAGTGGCTAGGTATCTCTCTGGAGCCTCTTTTAGAAAACACTAATCACATTCATCAAGATCCCACCTTCAGGACTTAAGTATTTCCCAAAGGCCCCACTTCCTAAGACCATCACCTCTGGAGGTTAGAATTTCAATATATGAATTATAGGGGGACACAAACTTTCAGACCACAGCAGAGATGAACAGAAGATTTGAGAAGACAGCAAAAAGAATGGAGAACTTGAAGATAGATCAGTTGAGATTATCTAGTCTGAGGAACAGAAAAAAAAAATTAAGAAAAAGGAAGAGGGCTTCCCTGGTGGTGCAGTGGTTGAGAGTACACCTGCCAATGCAGGGGACACAGGTTCGTGCCCCGGTCCGGGAAGATCCCACAGGCCGTGGAGCGGCTAGGCCCGTGAGCCATGGCCGCTGAGCCTGTGCGTCCAGAGCCTGTGCTCCACAATGGGAGAGGCCACAACAGTGAGAGGCCTGCATACTGAAAAAAAAAAGAAAAAGAAAGAGAGCCTCAGAGACCTATGCAAACCCACCAAGCACACCAATGCATGTATAATGGGAGTCCCAGGAGCAGAGAAGAAGGAGAAAATGGCAAAAAGAAAATATGAAGAAACAATCTTTTGATAAAAAAAATTATCTTACACACCCAAGAATCTCAACAAACTTCAAGTGAGAAAAACTCAGAAAGATCCATACCTAGATGCATCATAGTCAAACTGTCAAAACCTATAGACAAAATGAAACCCTGGAAATCAGCAAGGGAGAAGCAACTCACTATAAGGGATCCTCAATAAGATTAAGAGTTGATTTTTTCATTATAAACCATGGAGACCAGAAGATAATGGGATGATATATTTAAAGTGCTGAAAAAAACACTGTCAACACAATATTCTATATATAGCAAAACTTTCCTTCAAAAATGAAGGAGGAATTAAGATATTACCAGATAAACAAAAACTGAAAGAATTCACTGCTAGCAAAGCTGCCCTCCTAGAAATACTAAAGACAAGTCATTCATTCAGGAGGAATAATAGAGCTATACAGAGCAAAGTTTTTGTATGCTACTAAAATTAAATGGATAGTAATCCAAATGAGATTGTTATAAATTAGCATGTTAATTGTAATCCCAAGGACAACCAGTAAGAACTAACTCAAAATAACTCAAAAATGAAAGAAGGGCCTCAAACTGGTATTTGTACACTAATGTTTATAGCAGCATTGAATAATTGAATACAATATCCAAAAAGTGTAAACAACCAAAGTGTCCACTAATATTTGAGTGGATAAATATATATATATATATATACAAACACATGCACAAGATGGAATATAATTCAGACTTAAAAAGGATGAAATACTGATATGTGCTAAAACATGGGTGAAACTTGAAAACATTATGCTAAGCGAAATAAGCCAGACACAAAAGGACATCTATTGTATGATTCTACTTATATGAGGTTCATAGTGTCAATGAAAAATTAATTGGTTGATCTAAGAAAGAACTGGAAAACTTTATGCAAGCCAAATTTGAGGATTATAACCCGGGAAGAGTATCTCAGAAAGCTCTGAGAACTGATCCACCCGTTAGAAGTCAAGACATAGCTTATATAAATTTTTTGAGACAGAGGGCTAAACAATCAAAAGATATATTATTGACAATTTACATAATCCATATCTAAGTGCCATCGTGGTGGGTCATATGGCCCCGTACACGATCAAGAATGAATGTTATCTTTAAGGAGTTGTCTTGTTGATGCTGGGAGAATGTTGCTCTTTATGGTTGAGCAAGTCTTCCTCTAAATGGGGGAGGTTTGGTCGATGTATAATGCAGATACACAATGCACAGTAGGGGGAGAGAGGAAACCAAAGGGCAGAGAAGAATTTTTATGTTTAAATTTTTCTTGTCTTGTCATAAAATATGAATTTTATTTTACAATAGACTACTCAAGTTCATAGAGACAGAGAATAGAATGTTGGTTGTCAGGGGCTGGGGAAGGGGGGATGGAGAAATGAGGAGTAATTGTTTAATGGTTCTGGGAAGTGCACTGTAGCATCCACTACACTGCCAAAATGCAGACACCAACTTCTATGCTTGGGGATTTTCTCCTACCTTATGAGTATTAATAGAAAACAAAGCCATCTCCTACTGTACAAGATTACCAGCTGCCCTTACATGGGCACGTCATTTAGAAACCACACAACAAACACTCCTGTCCCAGAGTTATGAGACAGAGAGGAATACTCTTTGAAGATGTGGTGACAGTTATAGGAAGCTCAAGTGCCAGGAGGAGTAGTGGCAATCTTCAGTGTGCTCAGTGGCAGCATCAAAAATAGTATTCTCACTTGATCACTTTTGCAGTGAGATTTCAGCCATTGCTCCTGGTTATGTAACCCGAAACCTGGTTCTCCAGACCTCTATGATTCTAGGGATTACTCAATAACCTTTCCTATAAATTCCTTTCTGATTAGAATAGTCAAAGATTTTGTTTCTGTTGCTTGTTACTAGGAACCCTGACTGATACAGTGAAGGGATGTGGGACTTGGGGCAGAGAACTGAAGGTGTGCCTGAGAAGGGAAGAGGAAGGGGAGAGAACAAACATTATCAAGGGCCTACTTAATACCAGTTGCTGAACTAAACTCTGAGAAATCTCTAAATTGAATTAATCCCCATATCTCCATTGTGAGATAGGTATCAGTATTCATCTTTCACTCATGAAGAAATGGAACTCAGAGAGATGAAGTACATTGCTCAAAATCACATACTTCCAGGCCAGGATTTGAACCCAGTATGTCTGACTCCAATACATTCCTCTATACTAGTGCTCTATTCTAGTACTTTTTAAATGTATTCCATGGGATTATCTATGAGGGCGTGGGACTAGGGGGATGATAGACAGGCTGAGCCAGGTGGATGTGGCCTAGGCCCCATTTCAGTTTCAGCTGGAGCAGCTCTGATTTGTTTATTTTATATAGTACAGTTCTACTTAAGATTTCTATTTTAAAAAATAATATATATATGGTTTTAGAAAACACCCCTCCTTGGTTATTTACACATGTTGCTCTTGGCCTAGAAACCTCCTCTCCCTACTCTTTTGTTTGGCTGAAACCTTGTTAGGGTCTCAACAGGATCATCACTTCCTCAGAGATACCCAGCCCAAGTCAGATTCCATGGTTACCCTTTCTCCAATTCTGTGCCTCTTGGCAATTTTGTACTTATTTTTCACAATCACTCAGTTAAAATCTGCCTGCCCCACTAGACTGCAAGTTCCAAGAGGGCAGCAATCATGCATGTGTGGCTTATCATTCTGGCCCCAGCACACAGCACACTCACTGGCATATAGTAAATGCCTGATATGTGTTTGTGGAGTGCTTCAATGACTGTGACATGGGGTAAATCACCATGTGGCTAGGAGACAGTGGGATTGATTTGTATTTAGCAAATCCTTACCTCCTTAGCCCAAAAGAATGGCTGAAGATGGGGCAGTCAGGTCTTGCCTGAAATATAGATGCTGTGAAGCAGATAAGACTTCCAACAGCCTCACAGATTATATTAAGGAATCAACCTCTCCATCAGCCCACATTTAAAGGTCCATTCTGCTACCTGGGACTATATCATCAGTAGTCTTTGTGGTACCAGTAACACCCAAAGTGCTTTCTTTGTCCTGAGATCCAGTTGGGGTCCAAAGTTTGGATCAAAGCTGGATTCAGCTACTGGGGCAGTCCATTCCCCAGTCCAGGGCCTGGCCACAACACTGGTTATGTGGAATCCTTGGGCAAGTTGTTGTCTTCAAACAGTCTTTAGGCTTCAGCTACTTCAGGGGCATGGGTGTGTACCAGCAAAGGCATTGCCACATTGGCTCACAGCTTGGGGGTGGGTGTCACTCAAATGGAGCACAGGAAGCTCCACACTAATACCCTGAGTAAAATACTCCAGGGCCTAGCAGTCCTGGGATAGTTGAAAAACATGCATCAGGAAAGGTCAGCTGTGGGTACTCAACCTGCTGCTTTCTGCCAGCATCTCCTAGGAGGCTACCCCTGGAAGAAGCAAGGAAGAGCAGAAGACTGTTTCAAGGGCTGATGATCATGGGTATGGCTGTGATGAGTGCTCATTATAGGGTCCCCTTTGAAGACTCTGTTTCACCCTGCACATCTCATCCGTGACTGAAGGATGAATGAGATGAGAAACCCATCACTTTGTCCCGGCTCAGCTTGGTACTTTGAGAAATCAGAAGGATTGCCAAGAAAATGACAAAATGCTTCCCACCCTTTTCTTCCTTTTCTGACTGTGCTCACGAGGAAATTCCTAAGAGGAGCTAGCAGGGAGGAATGAAGGGGAAATACAGTGCTGGGCATAGAGCAGAGATGTGGAGTCACACAGGCCTACACTGCATTTCCAACTCTGTAATTGAGAAGGAAACATTGGACAAGTGAACTCCTCCTTTCTGAATTTTAAATTTGTTGTCCACAACATAAACGTGACTCTATTTTTCAGCATTGCTGTGGGCACTGAAAAAAAATAATGTGCCTAGCAAGGTGTCTGGTATATACAAAGTAGTCAACAAATGTTAGTTTCTATCCCATCCCATAGGCCCAGCTTGTTAGGCAGGAAAAGTCTTTAGCAGAGATGAAGGCAGCACCTCTGTCTCCTTCCCCCAAAAGTGGTTGCTCAAACAGATAACGCAGCTACACCAAGAGTTCCTTCTACAACATCTCTGCCTTTCTTCTCTACTTTCCCACCAATTCACACTTTCTCAATGCTCTTTCAAGCAAGTCTGGCCTTTCTATCACTTTCTTATGCAGATCCTCAAAAGGGTGAAATCCTCAAAGAAAAACATTAGGATAAATTAGGAGATTGGGATTAACATATACAGACTACTATATATAAAATAGATAATCAACAGGAACCTACTGTATAGTACAGGGAACTATATTCAATATTCTGTAATAACCTATATGGGGAAATAATGTGAAAAAGAATGTATAAGTATAACTGAATCAGTTTGCTATACACCTGAAACAAATGCAACATTGTAAATCAAATATACTCCAATATAAAATAAAAATTAAATTAAAAAAACAAAAAACAAAGATACACAAAATCTGTAATAAAAAATTAGAATAGTCTATTAAGAAAAAATCATCATCAAATGGGTTAGAGATGAGAGCCAAATAATAGTTCCCCTGACTTCCGGGGAAGATGGCGGAAGAGTAAGACGCAGAGATCACCTTCCTCACCACAGATACACCAGAAATACAGCTACACGTGGAACAACTCCTACAGAACACCTACTGAACGCTGGCAGAAGACCTCAGACCTCCCAAAAGGCAAGAAACTCCCCACGTACCTGGGTAGGGCAAAGCGGAGAGATTCCCGCAGAGAAGACCGGTGCCGACCAGCACTCACCAGCCCGAGAGTCTTGTCTGCTCGGCCGCCAGGGTGGGCAGTGCTGGGAGCTGAGGCTCGGGCTTCAGTCGGAGCACAGGGAGAGGACTGGGGCTGGTGGCATGAACACAGCCTGAAGGGGCTAATGCGGCACAGCTAGCGGGGAGGGAGTTCAGGAAAAGTCTGGAGCTGCCGAAGAGGCAAGAGACTTTTTCTTACCTCTTTGTTTCCTGGTGCGTGAGGAGAGGGCATTAAGAGCGCTGCTTAAAGGAGTTCCAGAGACGGGCGCGACCCGAGGCTGAAAGGGCGGACACCAGAGACGGGCGTGGGAGGCTGGGGTTGCTGCCACCGCCACGAGGCCTGTGTGCAAGCACAAGTCACACTGTCCACGCCCCCCTTCCGGGGAGCCTGTGCAGCCTGTCATAGCCGGGGTCCCGGGATCCAGGGACGGCTTCCCTGGGAAAACGCACGGCGCGCCATGGGCTGGTGCAACGTCACACCGGCCTCTGCCGCTGCAGGCTTGCCCCGCACACCGTGCCGCCCCACCCCCCGCCCCGGCCTGAGTGAACCAAAGTCCCCGAAGCGGCTGCTCCTTTAACCCTGTCCTGTCTGAGTGAAGAACAGACGCCCTCCGGCGACCTACACGCAGAGGCAGGGCCAAATCCAAAGCTGAGACCCGGGAGTTGTGAGAACAAAAAAGAGAAAGGGAAATCTCTCCCAGCAGCCTCAGAAGCAGCGGATTAAAGCTCCACAATCAACTTGATGTACCCTGCATCTGTGGAATACATGAATAGACAACAAATCATCCCAAACTGAGGAGCCAGGAGTCAGTGCTGTGCCTCTGAGGTGGGAGAGCCAACTTCAGGACACGGGTCCACAAAAGACCTCCCAGCTCCACATAATATCAAACGGCGAAAATCTTCCAGAGGTCTCCATCTCGAGACCAACACCCAGCTTCACTCAACGACCAGCAAGCTACACTGCTGGACACCCTATGCCAAACAACTAGCAAGACAGGAACACAACGTCACCCATTAGCAGAGAGGCTGCCTAAAATCATAAAAAAGTCCACAGACACCCCAAAACACACGACCAGACGGGGACCTGCCCACCAGAAAGAAAAGATCCAGCCTCATCCACCAGAACACAGGGCACTAGTCCCCTCCACCAAGAAGCCTACACAACCCACTGAACCAACCTTAGACACTGGGGACAGACAACAAAAACAATGGGAACTACGAACCTGCAGCCTGCAAAAAGGAGACCCCAAACACAGTAACATAAGCAAAATGAGAAGACAGAAAAACACACAGCAGGAGAAGGAGCAAGATAAAAAAAGCCACCACACATAACAAATGAAGAGGAAATAGGCAGTCTACCTGAAAAAGAATTCAGAATAATGATAGTAAAGATGATCCAAAATCTTGGAAATAGAATACACAAAATGCAAGAAACAGTTAACAAGGACCTAGAAGAACTAAAGATGAATCAAGCATCGATTAAAAACACAATACATGAAATGAAAAATACTCTAGATGCGATCAATAGCAGAATAACTGAGGCAGAAGAACGGATAAGTGAGGTGGAAGATAAAATAAAGGAAATAACTACTGCAGAGCAGAAGAAAGAAAAAAGAATGAAAAAAACTGAGGACGGTCTCAGAGACCTCTGGGACAACATTAAACGCACCAACATTCGAATTATAGGGGTTCCAGAAGAAGAAGAGAAAAAGAAAGGGACTGAGAAAATATTTGAAGAGATTATAGTTGAAAACTTCCCTAATATGGGAAAGGAAATAGTCAGTCAAGTCCAGGAGGCACAGAGAGTCCCATACAGGATAAATCCAAGGAGAAATACGCCAAGACACATATTAATCAAACTGTCAAAAATTAAATACAAAGAAAACATATTAAAAGCAGCAAGGGAAAAACAACAAATAACACACAAGGGAATCCCCATAAGGTTAACAGCTGATCTTTCAGCAGAAGCTCTGCAAGCCAGACGGGACTGGCAGGACATAATTAAAGTGATGAAGGAGAAAAAGCTGCAACCAAGATTACTCTACCCAGCCAGGATCTCATTCAGATTTGATGGAGTAATTAAAACCTTTACAGACAAGCAAAAGCTGAGAGAGCTCAGCACCACCAAACCAGCTTTACAACAAATGCTAAAGGAACTTCTCTAGGCAAGAAACACAACAGAAGGAAAAGACCTACAAAACAAACCCAAAACAATTAAGAAAATGGGAATAGGAACATACACATTGATAATTACCTTAAATGTAAATGGACTAAATGCTCCCACCAAAAGACACAGATTGGCTGAATGGATACAAAAACAAGACCCATATATATGCTGTCTACAAGAGACCCACTACAGACCTAGAGACACATACAGACTGAAAGTAAGGGGATGGAAAATGATATTCCATGCAAATGGAAACCAAAAGAAAGCTGGAGTAGCAATTCTCATATCAGACAAAATAGACTTTAAAATAAAGACTACTAGAAGAGACAAAGAAGGACACTACATAATGATCAAGGGATCGATCCAAGAAGAAGATATAACAACTGTAAATATTTATGCACCCAACATAGGAGCACCTCAATACATAAGGCAAATACTAACAGCCATAAAAGGGGAAATCGACAGTAACACATTGATAGTAGGGGACTTTAACACCCCACTTTCACCAATGGACAGATCATCCAAAATGAAAATAAATAAGGAAACAAGCTTTAAATGATAAATTAAACAAGATGGACTTAATTGATATTTATAGGACATTCCATCCAAAAACAACAGAATACACATTTTTCTCAAGTGCTCATGGAACATTCTCCAGGATAGATCATATCTTGGGTCACAAATCAAGCCTTGGTAAATTTAAGAAAATTGAAATTTTATCAAGTATCTTTTCCGACCACAATCCTATGAGACTAGATATCAATTACAGGAAAAGAGCTGTAAAAATACAAACACATGGAGGCTAAACAATACACTACTTAATAACGAAGTGATCACTGAAGAAGTCAAAGAGGAAATTTAAAAATACCTAGAAACAAATGACAACGGAGACATGACCACCCAAAACCTATGGGACGCAGCAAAAGCAGTTCTAAGAGGGAAGTTTATAGCAATACAATCCCACCTTAAGAAACAGGAAACATCTCGAATAAACAACCTAACCTTGCACCTAAAGCAATTAGAGAAAGAAGAACAAAAACATCCCAAAGTTAGCAGAAGGAAAGAAATCATAAAAATCAGATCAGAAATAAATGAAAAAGAAATGAAGGAAACGATAGCAAAGATCAATAAAACTAAAAGCTGGTTCTTTGAGAAGATAAACAAAATTGATAAACCATTAGCCACACTCATCAAGAAAAAAAGGGAGAAGACTCAAATCAATAGAATTAGAAATGAAAAAGGAGAAGTAACAACTGACACTGCAGAAATACAAAAGATCATGAGAGATTACTACAAACAACTATATGCCAATAAAATGGACAACCTGGAAGAAATGGACAAATTCTTAGAAATGCACAACCCACCAAGACTGAATCAGGAAGAAATAGAAAATATGCATAGACCAATCACAAGCACTGAAATTGAAACTGTGATTAAAAATCTTCCAACAAACAAAAGCCCAGGACCAGATGGCTTCACAGGCGAATTCTATCAAACATTTAGAGAAGAGATAACACCTATCCTTCTCAAACTCTTCCAAAATATAGCAGAGGGAGGAACACTCTCGAACTCATTCTACAAGGCCACCATCACCTTGATACCAAAACCAGACAAGGATGTCACAAAGAAAGAAAACTACAGGCCAATATCACTGATGAACATAGATGCAAAAATCCTCAACAAAATACTAGCAAACAGAATCTAACAGCACATTAAAAGGATCATACACCATGATCAAGTGGGGTTTATTCCAGGAATGCAAGGATTCTTCAATATATGCAAATCAATGAACGTGATACACCATATTAACAAATTGAAGAAGAAAAAACATATGATCATCTCAATAGATGCAGAGAAAGCTTTCGACAAAATTCAACACCCAATTATGATAAAAACCCTGCAGAAAGTAGGCATAGAGGGAACTTTCCTCAACATAATAAAGGCCATACATGACAAACCCACAGCCAACATCGTCCTCAATGGTGAAAAACTGAAACCATTTCCACTAAGATCAGGAACAAGACAAGGCTACCCACTCTCACCACTCTTATTGAACTTAGTTTTGGAAGTTTTAGCCACAGCAATCAGAGAAGAAAAGGAGATAAAAGGAATCCAAATTGGAAAAGAAGAAGTAAAGCTGTCACTGTTGGCAGATGACATGATACTATACATAGAGAATCCTAAAGATGCTACCAGAAAACTACTAGAGCTAATCAATGAATTTGGTAAATTAGCACGATACAAATAAAATGGGACTCCATTCCCATTTGTGGCTCTTTGTCACAAATTCTGAACCTTTAAGATCAGTTTTTGTAAGCGCTGATAAAAAAAAACTGACTGGATTATCATTTAAAAGTAATAAACACTTTTTACTCTTTTAGAGTTATTATACTAGCAAGAATCACTTAACTCTAAGTATCATTTACAATTCCCCTTTATGAATAGATATTAGCTTTTTGAAAGCATTAGTGTCCCAAGTATAAGCACATAAGTCCCAGCTCTGTTTTTACTAGCTGTATAATACTGAGAGTCATTCTACCTTTCAGTGTGAGCCTCAGCTTTGTCCTATGAGAGTAGGGAAAACACCATCTACATTTTAGAATTGTCAAGAAGAGTAAAGGGGACGTAATTTGCAAAGCACCTAGAATATAGCACCTGGCACACAGTAGGTGCTCAATAATACTAGTTGCTTTCATTTCTCTGTAGTTTACAAGTATGTGTTTTATCAAATAAGTCAGGTCACAATGCAATGTGGCCACTACCTTTAAGCACTGATAGAAACCGGAACAGCTTACTGTGGTCTCTATATCTTTTGCTTTCTTCTTCTAAGGGATCTATTTTTAGTTGAATAATATCCACAAGGATCCACATATTCCTTTGATTAAGGATTGTTTGTCTTCTACTGATCTATATTTGATGTAGTTTATTTTTGGAACTTACTCTTAAAACACCATAATATATCATTCTATTTTGTTTTATCTTTCAAGACGAAGGAATAAGGTGCTTGCTTGAATTTTCAAGCGGCTGGACTTCAAAATGTTCCTGAGAAGTGCTATGAGTATTTTTTTTTCTGGGGTAAATGTAGAGCCTAGTATTAAAGTCACAGAATGAAATGAGGGAAAGCGTTGTTCATAGAAATTTGCCATGACATTAAAAACAAGGGGAAGACTTGCTGAGCTCAAGATGGCCAGCACATGTTTTATGGGCTCACTCTGACCTCTACTTCTTATGCATAGAACAGGAGACCAGTGCAAGTATGATGATAGGAGTGGGATTTAGACAACAGGGTAATCAAGGAGAGAAAACTGAGTTTCTGCAGCCAGCCAGGGAGAGGAAATTCAGTGATAGTGAAGAGTGTGAGATGCCCTTCAGTAGAAGCTGGAAGCCTAGAAAGGATGGAGGCTGACAAAGCGGGTGGTTGTTAAAACAATCCAGTCCAAAGATTCCACTGGATGGAAGGATAATCAACACCACTGCCACCCATATCACAAGGTGGGGTGGCGGTGATAGAAGGAAGCAGTGAGTATTAGATAGCCGAAGTCCTGGTTTTCTTACATGTGCTACGTACACATGAGCCAAAGAGAACCCAGGACAGGAAGTCAGAAGCCCTGGTTATTACTCTCAATCCTGCCACTTACTAGCTGTGGGACACTGGGCAAGGCCTTTGTCTTCTGTGGGCTTCTGTTGCCCTATCTGTAAACTGAGAAGTTGAATAAGATCATCTATAGAGGCCTTCCAAGTTTATCACCATTCTGTGTTTTTTCAATACTAGCAGATAAAAACACAGAGATGTGAAAGCAGGATTTTTGTTGTTGCTATTTGTTCCTATCTCCTCCTTTCAGAGTAAAGCTCAGTTGTTTTTTTCTATGTTAAGGACCTTGGTCAAACACTGCTTACATAGAATTCAGCAAACAACTAAATTTAAATACTTCCCGCCACCACTTTGATTTCTGTATAAACTGTGACTTCAGTGCACGATCATGGGCTTGAATAGCTTGGATTTCTTAGGCCTAGCCAAATCAAGCTTAAGTGCTTGAGCTTGGAAATGTTTTAGGAAGACTGAACCCTGGACAAAGAGCCTGGGCTTGGCCATGACTGCAATCACAGAGGTGCTGGAGCCCCTCCCACTGATTTCAGCACTTCTCTGAAGAGCTGGGCAAATGTTCAAGTGTGAAAGTTCCCATCGAAGCCTGATCTTTTTAGCAAAGTTGTGTTTTCAAAGTAAGCTCAGGACCACAGGGGTCGCTGGGCTTAGTGTGAACAGTCAAATTCCAAGTAAACAGTCTCATCCCCCACCCTTCATTTCTCTTTCTTCCTCTGGATTTTGCTATCCATTTGGGAACTGCTCTTTCATTTGGTTTGGGGGACCCCCTTCTGAGCCAGAACCCTTTGTTTTAGTCAAAGTATGTTCCAGGGGATATCAGAGCCTGCATTAACTTCACTGTTTGTCATTACCAAGGTGTTGTTTGAAGTTGCTGACTTTCCCTTCAGTGGGTATGCTAAATGCAGATAGAATGAAAAAGACCATCATTCCTTCCTAATTCTCCCACTAGGCCAAGCCAAAGCTACATACTTCCTTTGGGGTGACAGAAGGCAACCAGAGGCAGATGTCGCAGCAGCTGCTGCAGCACCAATGTAATGAAGCTCTTGTCTGGCCTTGGGCCTTGCTGTCCAATTCACACCCTACAGTCAGAATTCTGAAGTTCTGTCTTATACAGAGGGGAGACCATGCATCCTGGATTTTCCAGGAGAATTCCCTTTTCAAGTATTCTGTCCCACTCATACTTGTGTTTTAATTTTGAATTTGAAAAAGTGGTTTCTGTAACCATTCCATCAGTGGCATGACTGAAGTTCTCAACAAGTACACTGTTTTAATTGTGGACAATCCTAATCACTTGGGTCATGTATAATTAAATTTTTTTTCTTCCCTCTGTGGTACACATTTGCGAACTTGGGAGGTAGGTGGAGGGATAAGAAGAGTTTATATCTCTATAGTAAAACCCCCTTCCCAGGCAGTCAAATGAGAATGGGTAAGATCCCAGTACTGTCCATGCAATACTGTCCTTTGACATTGAAGTTTGAAACACAGAATGTCACAGCTACAAGGAGCCTTAGAGATCATCTCATCACCTTTTACAGATAACGTCACTGAGGCTCAAAAGGGGAAGTGATTTGTCCAAGGTCAGATAACAAGTCAGTGGTTGAGATGGGTTTCACATCTGCACTTCCTATTAGAACCTGCCAATATTTATCAAACAAAAGAGACAAGGTCCAAGAGATGAAGGAAATGTAGGGATATGAACTAAGAAGGGGCTTGGGGCTTAGAAACCATCTGAGGCGGAAAGGCTGTCCTTCCTCAAAGGACTGTTCCCATCAGGAGCAGCTAAAGAGAGCTGAGCATAGAGCTATGTGCCCAGAGGAGATGAGACAAATTCAGTGCTATGGACAGCACCCTCATACTGTTCAGGGAAATTGATGAGGAACCTGGGAAAGGGATTTGTTTTTCCAGACACTAACGATGCTAAAGGAAATGGTTCTGCCTCTGGATGAAACCCTGGAAAACACAGGCTGTGATGGCAAGGAAGCTCAGAGTGACCCTGCAGATGGAATGACAAGAGGGGCCAACTAATCCAAGGGGGTAACAGGGAGGGCTTGGAGGAGCACTAAGTAAGGTTGAGACTGAGTCACTAACATGGAACTATTCTGTATGGAATATAGTCACTTAGATTCCACCAACAGGATATTTACCCTTCAGGTAGCAGCTCCTAGGCCTGCCTGCCACACTGTAAGAGAAGGTCATGTAGTATAGCGGTAAGAGTGGAGAGTCTGGCGTAGGACAGACTTGAATTTCTATCCTGGCCTTACCTTTTGTATGACCTTGGACAAGTTGCTGAACTTCTCTAACCCTCATTTTCCTCATCTTTAAAATGCAAAGAATCTCAAAGGATTTTTGGCAAGATTACAATAAAATAAGACTTGTGAGAATGCCTGGAACATAGCATGTACTCATACCTACTAGCTGGTATTAATACTGATCAGCTGAGAGTGAAAAGGTCCCCAGAATTCAGACACAAAGCGACTTGGCTCACTACTGTATCTGCTTTTCCTTGATAAAAGTATAAGAGCACTTTCACTCTCTGAGCTGCACTCTCCTGATCTGTTAAGTGAATATAACAACAATAACAATGCCTTAGCATTGTTATCAGAGACATAGAGACGTGTTTATAGTGTCTGATCCATCAGGGTAGTCATTATTATTAAACTGGGGTCAGAGTTTCCATAGATGAAAAGAAAAAGGAAGAGCCAAATCCAAGAGCCCTGATCTTCTTCACCCTTTTCCTGAAATGGTGGCAGTGTAAAGATGTTAGTCCAACTACAGAAATATGGCAGAGGCTTTCCTGTTGAGGGTTTATCCAGGCTGGCTTAAGCCAGAAATCTATAAAATAATTACAAGTGCCCCTCTTCCTCTTTGGCTCACTTAGACTTGATCAGCATTCCCAGCAGAATTGTAGGCTCCTCTTGTATGCTTCCCTCGCAATCCAAGGCTTCTCACACCAAAATCACACCTAGGGTGGCCACAACAACACTTATTGTGTGGTCCCATCAGGCATGTTTGATGGTGGTGACATGAATCACCTCCTGAGGCCTTGCATCAGATAGCCCACTTCAACTTCCAGTACTTGTGTTTTGAGTCCATAAACATCAACAGAGCCCCTACAGTGTGTAAGACTTTGTACCTGACTCAGAGTAGACACTCAAATATTTGTTGATGGATTGATTAATTGGTTAGAGGGATTACCAGAGTTAATACAACATTCTCTACCTTCAAGGTACTAACATCTAGTGGGAAAGACTGATTCATACAAAGCTAGTTTGCACTTAATCTCTGATAAAGGCTATGTAGAGAGTACAAAAAGTGCACTTGGGACTAATTCCAAGTGGAGGAAACTGAGAAAGCTCTTAGGAGAAGGAAGCATTTGATATGGACCTTGGGACTAATTGAGATTTTGACAGCCAAGGGAAAGAACATTTCAGTCACAGAGAACAACTACAAGGAAACAAGAAAGAGCAGACCTTCTTATTGGTAAATGATTAATAGTGGTGTGTGTGTGTGTGTGTGTGTGTTCTCACACACATGTGTGTGCATGTGTACGGGGGTCAGATCATGGAGAGCCATGATGGCCATGCAAATAATTCTGATCTTCATTTCTGTGATAGGAGTCTGAGGAAGATTTTGAACAATGATGAATGATGAAGTTAACTAAACATTTTGAGTTTTATTACTAGATAATGACACTTCAAAATTACTCAGACATATTTTCCACCATCACTATGGCTGCTAGGGTCCGGAGAAAAATTAGAAGGCTACCAAAGTTTGTTCACATGAATAAACAACTGATGAAAACATCTTTGAAGAGAAAATTAATTGACAACTTCTGGGAACTCTACTCCCAGTCTGATGACCATCATCTACCGTGGTGACATCAACATCATCCTTGGGTGTTTTTTTTTTTTAATTTTATGTGACACCAGCAGTCAACATCAGAATCAATACTTGCTGCAGCAGAGGTCACTGCTGGCAGGTGTCCACCAAACATTGACATTCAGTTTTATTTGAACGAAGTTTGAAAGAAGGGACTGCTCTCTAGAGTCCATCAGAGGGAATGCATTGCAGAAAAAGATGATAACACTGGTACGAATTTCATAAAATACAATTTCTGCCAGGTGTTACTAGATTTCAACATTAAAAAATGGTTCTGGGGTCAAATAAGTATGGGGAATTATCAGCCAATAAAAGTTAAACTATTTTCCTTGCTACCGAAATTCTTAGAGCCTTCCCTATGCTGATATTTACTGTGATCCTCCAAGAAGAATCAAGAATGCACAGACAAACGTCACGCCGACCTCTACCGCTGCAGGCTCGCCCCGTACTCCGTGCCCCTCCCTCCCGCCCGGCCTGAGTGAGCCAGAGTCCCCGAAGAGGCTGCTCCTTTAACCCTGTCCTGTCTGAGCGAAGAACAGACGCCCTCCGGCGACCTACACGCAGAGGTGGGGCCAAATCCAAAGCTGAGACCCAGGAGCTGTGAGAACAAAGAAGAGAAAGGGAAACCTCTCCCAGCAGCCTCAGAAGCAGCGGATTAAAGCTCCACAATCAACTTGATGTACCCTGCATCTGTGGAATACATGAATGGACAACAAATCATCCCAAATTGAGGAGCCAGGAGTCAGTGCTGTGCCTCTGAGGTGGGAGAGCCAACTTCAGGACACTGGTCCACAAGAGACCTCACAGCTCCACATAATATCAAGCGGCGAAAATCTTCCAGAGATCTCCATCTCAACACCAGCACCCAGCTTCACTCAACGACCAGCAAGCTACAGTGCTGGACACCCTATGCCAAACAACTAGCAAGACAGGAACACAACGCCACCCATTAGCAGAGAGGTGGCCTAAAATCATAAAAAGTCTGCAGACACCCCAAAACACACCACCAGACGTGGACCTGCCCACCAGAAAGACAAGATCCAGCCTCACCCACCAGAACACAGGCACTAGTCCCCTCCACCAGGAAGCCTACACAACCCACTAAACCAACCTTAGCCACTGGGGACAGACACCAAAAACAACGGGAACTACGAACCTGCAGCCTGCAAAAAGGAGACCACAAACACAGTAACATAAGCCAAATGAGAAGACAGAAAAACACACAGCAGGAGAAGGAGCAAGATAAAAAAAGCCACCAGACATAACAAATGAAGAGGAAATAGGCAGTCTACCTGAAAAAGAATTCAGAATAATGATGGTAAAGATGATCCAAGATTCTATTTCCAAGGTCCAAAATCTTGGAAATAGAATAGACAAAATGCAAGAAACAGTTAACAAGGACCTAGAAGAACTAAAGATGAATCAAGCATCGATTAAAAACACAATAAATGAAATAAAAAATACTCTAGATGGGATCAATAGCAGAATAACTGAGGCAGAAGAACGGATAAGTGAGGTGGAAGATAAAATAGTGGAAATAACCAATACAGAGCAAAATAATGAAAAAAGAATGAAAAAAACAGAGGACAGTCTCAGAGACCTCTGGGACAACATTGAACGCACCAACATTCGAATTATAGGGGTTCCAGAAGAAGAAGAGAAAAAGAAAGGGACTGAGAAAATATTTGAAGAGATTATAGTTGAAAACTTCCCTAATATGGGAAAGGAAATAGTTAATCAAGTCCAGGAGGCACAGAGAGTCCCATACAGAATAAATCCAAGGAGAAATAAGCCAAGACACATATTAATCAAACTGTCAAAAATTAAACACAAAGAAATGATATTAAAAGCAGCAAGGCAAAAACAACAAACACACAAGGGAATCCCCATCAGGATAACAGCTGATCTCTCACCAGAAACTCTACAAGCCAGAAGGGAGTGGCAGGACATAATTAAAGTGATAAAGCAGTGAAACCTGCAAACAAGATTAGTCTACCCAGCAAGGATCTCATTCAGATTTGATGGAGAAATTAAAAACTTTACAGACAAGCAAAAGCTGAGAGAGTTCAGCACCACCAAACCAGCTTTACAACAAATGCTAAAGGAACTTCTCTAGGCAAGAAACACAACAGAAGGAAAAGACCTACAATAACGAACCCAAAACAATTAAGAAAATGGGAATAGGAACATACACATTGATAATTACCTTAAATGTAAATGGACTAAATGCTCCCACCAAAAGACACAGATTGGCTGAATGGATACAAAAACAAGACCCATATATATGCTGTCTACAAGAGACCCAGTACAGACCTAGAGACACATACAGACTGAAAGTAAGGGGATGGAAAAAGATATTCCATGCAAATGGAAACCAAAAGAAAGCTGGAGTAGCAATTCTCATATCAGACAAAATAGACTTTAAAATAAATACTACTAGAAGAGACAAAGAAGGACACTACATAATGATCAAGGGATCGATCCAAGAAAAAGATATAACAATTGTAAATATTTATGCACCAAACATAGGAGCACCTCAATACATAAGGCAAATACTAACAGCCATAAAAGGGGAAATCGATAGTAACACAATCATAGTAGGGGACTTTAACACCCCACTTTCACCAATGGACAGGTCATCCAAAATGAAAATAAATAAGGAAACACAAGCTTTAAATGATACATTAAACAAGATGGACTTAATTGATATTTATAGGACATTACATTCAAAAACAACAGAATACACATTTTTCTCAAGTGCTCATGGAACATTCTCCAGGATAGATCATATCTTGGGTCACAAATCAAGCCTTGGTAAATTTAAGAAAATTGAAATTGTATCAAGTATCTTTTCCGACCACAATGCTATGAGACTAGATATCAATTACAGGAAAAGAGCTGTAAAAATACAAACACATGGAGGCTAAACAATACACTACTTAATAACAAAGTGATCACTGAAGAAATCAAAGGGGAAATTAAAAAATACCTAGAAACAAATGACAATGGAGACACGACGACCCGAAACCTATGGGATGCAGCAAAAGCAGTTCTAAGAGGGAAGTTTATAGCAATACAATCCCACCTTAAGAAACAGGAAACATCTCGAATAAACAACCTAACCTTGCACCTAAAGCAATTAGAGAAAGAAGAACAAAAACATCCCAAAGTTAGCAGAAGGAAAGAAATCATAAAAATCAGATCAGAAATAAATGAAAAAGAAATGAAGGAAACGATAGCAAAGATCAATAAAACTAAAAGCTGGTTCTTTGAGAAGATAAACAAAATTGATAAACCATTAGCCAGACACGTCAAGAAAAAAAGTGAGAAGACTCAAATCAATAGAATTAGAAATGAAAAAGGAGAAGTAACAACTGACACTGCAGAAATACAAAAGATCATGAGAGATTACTACAAGCAACTCTATGCCAATAAAATGGACAACCTGGAAGAAATGGACAAATTCTTAGAAATGCACAACCCGCCAAGACTGAATCAGGAAGAAATAGAAAATATAAACAGACCAATCACAAGCAGTGAAATTGAAACTGTGATTAAAAATCTTCCAACAAACAAAAGCCCAGGACCAGATGGCTTCACAGGTGAATTCTATCAAGCATTTAGAGAAGAGCTAACACCTATCCTTCTCAAACTCTTCCAAAATATAGCAGAGGGAGGAACACTCCCAAACTCATTCTACGAGGCCACCATCACCTTGATACCAAAACCAGACAAGGATGTCACAAAGAAAGAAAACTACAGGCCAATATCACTGATGAACATAGATGCAAAAATCCTCAACAAAATACTAGCAAACAGAATCCAACAGCACATTAAAAGGATCATACAACATGATCAAGTGGGGTTTATTCCAGGAATGCAAGGATTCTTCAATATATGCAAATCAATCAACGTGATACACCATATTAACAAATTGAAGGAGAAAAACCATATGATCATCTCAATAGATGCAGAGAAAGCTTTCGACAAAATTCAACACCCATTTATGATAAAAGCCCTGCAGAAAGTAGGCATAGAGGGAACTTTCCTCAACATAATAAAGGCCATATATGACAAACCCACAGCCAGCATCGTCCTCAATGATGAAAAACTGAAACCATTTCCACTAAGATCAGGAACAAGACAAGGTTGCTCACTCTCACCACTCTTATTCAACATAGTTTTGGAAGTTTTAGCCACAGCAATCAGAGGAGAAAAGGAAATAAAAGGAATCCAAATCAGAAAAGATTAAGTAAAGCTGTCACTGTTTGCAGATGACATGGTACTATACATAGAGAATCCTAAAGATGCTACCAGAAAACTACTAGAGCTAATCAATGAATTTGGTAAAGTTGCAGGATACAAAATTAATGCACAGAAATCTCTGGCATTCCTATATACTAATGATGAAAAATCTGAAAGTGAAATCAAGAAAACACTCCCATTTACCATTGCAACAAAAAGAATAAAATATCTAGGAATAAACCTGCCTAAGGAGACAAAAGACCTGTATGCAGAAAATTATAAGACACTGATGAAAGAAATTAAAGATGATACAAATAGATGGAGAGATGTACCATGTTCTTGGATTGGAAGAATCAACATTGTGAAAATGACTCTACTACCCAAAGCAATCTATAGATTCAATGCAATCCCTATCAAACTACCACTGGCATTTTTCACAGAACTAGAGCAAAAAAATTCACAATTTGTATGGAAACACAAAAGACCCCAAATAGCCAAAGCACTCTTGTGAACGAAAAACGGAGCTGGAGGAATCAGGCTCCCTGACTTCAGACTATACTACAAAGCTACAGTAATCAAGACAGTATGGTACTGGCACAAAAACAGAAAGATAGATCAATGGAACAGGATAGAAAGCCCAGAGATAAACCCACGCACATATGGTCAACTTATCTTTGATAAAGGAGGCAGGAATGTACAGTGGAGAAAGGACAGTCTCTTCAATAAGTGGTGCTGGGAAAACTGGACAGGGACATGTAAAAGTATGAGATTAGATCACTCCCTAACACCATACACAAAAATAAGCTCAAAATGGATTAAAGACCTAAATGTAAGGCCAGACACTATCAAACTCTTAGAGGAAATCATAGGCAGAACACTCTATGACATAAATCACAGCAAGATCCTTTTTGACCCACCTCCTAGAGAAATGGAAATAAAGACAAAAATGAACACATGGGACCTAATGAAACTTAAAAGCTTTTGCACAGCAAAGGAAACCATAAACAAGACCAAAAGACAACCCTCAGAATGGGAGAAAATATTTGTAAATGAAGCAACTGACAAAGGATTAATCTCCAAAATTTATAAGCAGCTCATGCAGCTCAATAACAAAAAAAAAACAACCCAATCCAAAAATGGGCAGAAGACCTAAATAGACATTTCTCCACAGAAGATATACAGACTGCCAACAAACACATGAAAGGATGCTCAACATCTTTGCTCATTAGAGAAATGCAAATCAAAACTACAATGAGATATCATCTCACACCAGTCAGAATGGCCATCATCAAAAAATCTAGAAACAATAAATGCTGGAGAGGGTGTGGAAAAAAAGGAACACTCTTGCACTGCTGGTGGGAATGTGAATTGTTACAGCCACTATGGAGGTTCCTTAAAAAACTACAAATAGAGCTACCATATGAACCAGCAATCCCACTACTGGGCATATACCCTGAGAAAACCATAATTCAAAAAGAGACATGTACCAAAATGTTCATAGCAGCCCTATTTACAATAGCCCGGAGATGGAACCAACCTAAGTGTCCATCATCGGATGAATGGGTAAAGAAGATGTGGCACATATATACAATGGAATATTACTCAGCCATAAAAAGAAATGAAATTGAGCTATTTGTAATGAGGTGGATGGACCTAGAGTCTGTCATACAGAGTGAAGTAAGTCAGAAAGAGAAAGACAAATACTGTATGATGACACATATATATGGAATTTAAGAAAAAAAATGTCATGAAGAACATAGGGGTAAGACAGGAATAAAGACACAGACCTACTAGACAATGGACTTGAGGATATGGGGAGGGGGAAGGGTAAGCTGTGACAAAGTGAAAGAGCGGCATGGACATATATACACTACCAAACGTAAGGTAGATAGCTAGTGGGAAGCAGCCGCATAGCACAGGGAGATCAGCTCGGTGCTTTGTGACCACCTGGAGGGGTGGGATAGGGAGGGTGGGAGGGAGGCACAAAAGGGAGGGGATATGGGAACATATGTATATGTATAACTGATTAAATTTGTTATAAAGCAAAAAATTAAAAAAATAAAAAAAAAGAATGCACAGCATTTTCCACACTTATTTGATCTTAGTGCTCTTTATTTTTGGATCAGCACCCGGGACAACTGTTCTTTGGAACTCATGTTGGGTAATGCTGCTGAACAAGATTAGATTCAAAACAGCATTTTGGACTTAAGTCTTACAGATCATTGATGATGGTGTTTGCTATAGATTGTTTGTGTCTCCGGAAAATTCATATGTTGAAACCTAGAAACCTAATCCCCAATGAGAGGGTATTTGGAGGTGGGCTATTGAGAGGTGCCTAGATCATGAGGGTGGAGCCCTCATGAATGGGATTAGTGCCCTTATAAAGACACCCCAGAGAGATCCCTTCACCCTTCAGCTGTGTGAGGACACAGGCGAAAACAGCCATCTATGAACCAGGAAGTGGGCTCTCACCAGACACAGAATTAGCTAGTGCCTTGATCTTGGACTTCCCAGCCTCCAGAACTGTGAGAAATAAATGTTTGTTGTTTATAAGCCACCCAATTTATGCTCTTCTGTTATAGCAGCCTGAATGAACTAAGACAATGTTCTGATGTAGAGCAATTTCTATCCAGCTGCTTTCTGCCTCCTAGCATCAATTAGAACAACTCTTTTGTACTCATTTCAGTATATATGTTTTTTTTTAAACATCTTTACTGGAGTATAATTGCTTTACAATGTTGTATTAGTTTCTGCTGTACAACAAAGTGAATCAGCTATATGTATACATATATCCCCATATCCCCTCCCTCTTGCATTTCCCTCCCACACTCCCTATCCCACCCCTCTAGGTGGTCACAAAGCACCGAGCTGATCTCCCCGTGCGATGCAGCTGCTTCCCACTAGCTATATGTTTTGAAGACTAACTTCATCCATGATTTCTCCAGGCAAACAATGCACTGTCTTCCCTAATACTCTCCTTCCAGCCCTCTTGTTTGATCTATTGCAATGATCTGATCTCTAACAGACCTTATGCCCATGTTGTCTCATCTTTCCAATTCATCCTTAAGTATTCATCCATTCCTCAAGCATCAGTCTGATCATGTTGTTACTCTGCTTAGAGTTACAATGGCTTTCTCATATTTACTTAAAAAAATAGCTGTCTATGGCAAAGCCCATCCAACTCAGGCCTCAATCTATCTTACCAACTTTCTTTTGAGTTCCTCTAACTCCCCCAACTTGCATTATTGCCATGTTGGAATCAAACCAGTCCACTTGCTATTCTCTCCTAATCACCACTCTTTAGACCTTGTTACCCCCATCATTGTACTAAATCTGTTCTTTTCCAAGGAAAACCCAGTTCAAATACTTATTCCTCCATTAAACCTTCCTCTGATTATACACAAGGAAAGGGATTACTCTACCATTTGATCTGAAACACATTGAATTATTCAGAAAACACTGATACTGGTACATCCTACTGTTACTTGTATATGTGTTCAGATCCTGGTCTTGTCACTTCCTAGGTGTGTGAGATTGGGTAAGTCAGTTTCTCATTTGAAAAATGGGACAATCATAGCTTCTACCAACAGGGTTGTTGTGAAGATTAATTGAAGTAATACATGTAAATCAGCTGGCTAGCTTAATCAATGCCACTTTCCCTTATTATATTATAAGCTTATATTGTAGGCTTCTTGAGGAAAGTAACTGAGCCTGATACTCCTATGCAACCCAGGCACCTAGCTCAACGTCTGGCCCTGGCAGGCACTTATGTTTTTGAGTGAATTACATGAGATTGGCCATGCACCCTCTTCTCTGCCACCCTGCCCTATTGTGAAGCCAGTGTGAAGCTACCCTACCAGGCTAAGCACACAGTTCTCTCACTTATGGCTCACCACTGTCCTTTAGTTTCAGGCATGGCTGCTTGGAATTTCAAGAATAAAGTCAGTTCGAATTTTAAAAATAACTCAGAAAAGGAAAAAACAACTCATTAAGACACAAATGAAGTCTCACTATAGTACAATGTGTCAATCCTGAGTCATATCAAAATTAATCAAAATGTCTTATTTTATATTCAGCTATCTACATAATTTTCCCCCTTACTGGCACAAATTTATTTTCAAAGAGCAAATGTTATTCTCTTTGATAAATTGATCAAGACTGCCACCTATTCGCTATTTGGCTGAAATGCTTCACATTTGGCAGTCTTCTCATACTCACTAAAATCTAGCAGGTTCCTCCTGAGAAATTGTCCTTCATCTCCATGGACCCAGTGAGCTTATATGGGGATGGGCGTGAGGATGGGGTCTGGGTCAAAGATAATCTCTTCTGATATATGGAAAAATGCAATCTCAACGTTAGTGAGATACACACAGAGGTGTTTAAAGTAGTAAAGTCATTGTTTAGTCATAAGCCTGGATACAAAAACATCTCTGTGCTGGTTATTCTATAGTTAGAGTTGCCAGATAAAATACAGATGCCAAGTGAAATCTGAATATCAGAAAAACAATGAATAATTTTAAAAACATAAGTATGTACCAAATATTGCATGGGACATACAGTTTTCATTGTTTACCTGAAATTCAAACTTAACTGCCCACCCTGTATTTTTTTTTTTTTTGTGGTATGTGGGCCTCTCAGTGTTGTGGCCTCACCCGTTGCGGAGCACAGGCTCCGGACGCGCAGGCTCAATGGCCATGGCTCACGGGCCTAGCCGCTCTGCGGCATGTGGGATCTTCCCAGACCGGGGCACGAACCCGCGTCCCCTGCATCGGCAGGTGGATTCTCAACCACTGCACCACCAGGGAAGCCCCACCCTGTATTTTTATTCGCTAAATCTGGCAACCCTGCTAAAATGTCTCTGTCCCCATCCAACTCTGTACCCTGGGAAGCTGACTACAGACTGCAAAACTTGGGTTCCCTATGCTCTCTGGCTTTCATTTGAGTTTGGCCAATGTGAAGTGCTGGAATGAGATATAAGGGTGGAAGGAGAAAAAAGGCAGCTACATATCTCTCTCCCTCATGCTTCTGGCAGTGACTACATTCATAATTAGCCATAAATCCTGCCTGGTAGCCTCTACTGCATGGTTACAAGTTCTCTCCAGGTTCTGGTAATTCCATTCCTTCCACTTGTCCCTTCGGGCTTAGGGATGGAAGGGCTTCCCATAATTATAAATTCCTGGTGCTTTAGCATCCCATAATGTTTTCCTAACTCTGCCCATCCTACTCTATGACTACTCTCCTCATTCAATGATTTTCAAGTAAACTCTTTGAATGTGTCATTTGTTTTTCAACTGATACAATCTTCAAATGGCACAGGACACATATCCACAACATGAATGTACCTATCACTTTGGATCCATCCAGTTAAGGAACCTATAGACCCAAACCAGATTATTTTTGAGTATAAGAAATTTGCACCTTGACTTCAGGAAAAACTTTATCCAAGAAAAATACTGTCACTGAGCAATATCAAGGATAACAACAGCCCCATGATCCTCAGTCGCTTAACACTTCCCAGGATCTTTGATGTTCAGGGACATTGGTGGCAGCCAGTGTCTTGGCAGCTGCCAGCTACTGCACTCCAATGGCAAAGTGAGATGCTTCTAAGCCTGTCCAGGCACAGCAACTTCTACAAGTTTGCAGGTCTCTCAGATACTCTGGGCATCATCAGGAAGGAACCTGAGGCTCTCCCTCCTGATCCAGATAGAGGCAAGCCCTTTCTACAAAGGATAAAATCTTCCTGCAGAAGACCAAGTCCATTGAAGTTTTCTGTCAAGGGTCACCTTCACTAGTTTTCACTGTCATCTCAGAAGTAGCTGCAGCCACACCCAAGACATGTATTCATTCCTTCCTTCATCTGTTTGTTCATTTATTCATTCATGTAATAAGTGTGTGTTGAGTGCCTAACATATGGCAAGCACTGTGCTAAGTGCTATAATGCAGAGACGAATTATGACCTGATCCTTGAGTGGCTCATATTCTAGTGGACAGATATGTACATAAAGATGGGTAAAAGGATGTCCTATGCGTGGTGACAACTCTTCATACAGGCAAGAGTAAAACAAAAGAAGCAGTCCTTTTTAGAGGAAATGGCTCTTAAGGTGCGTTTTGGAAGTTGAGTAGAAGTTCACAGACTGTCTGGAGAGAGACAGCAGAGTGAGCAGAGTATGGAAGTATAAAGCACCCAGGTGGGATCTGGGAACAGTAAATATTATAGTATGTATAGGGAAAATGTGTGTTAGAGGGAGCTGGAGAGGTAAGCAAGAGGGTCTCATCCTGAAGCTCCTTGTGTGCCATACTAAAGACTTTGAATTTTAAAATAATGAAAATAATGATATAACAATAATAATGCAAAACCTTTAAATGATTCTTAATACCTACCCATCACAAGTTTGCATATAGTAAACTTGAAATAACACTATGAGATAAGTAACATTTTTATCTTCATTTTACAGATGAGAAAACTGAGACACAGAGAGGTTAAGTAACTTGTACAAGTTCACAAAGGTATTAAGTAGCACAGCTGGGATTGAAACTCAATCAACCTGGCTCCAAGGTTAATATTCTTAACCATTATGCTCCTAATATGTTCCAGGCATTGAGGAGACAAAGGCAAAGAAGATGAGATCTTTGAGCTCAAAGATCACAAAGTCTAGGGGGAAACAGACTCAGAAACATGTTTCTATAGGACAAGATGATTGCAAAGCCCTGTCCCTTGCTTTAGATTTTCTCCCACTTGAAGCCAGTCCCTTTCCAATGCCCCCAAACCCTAGTTTGTTGACGGTTCTTCTGCAGCCTTCTCTCCTGTTTACGGTCTGGTGCCTGTCACTTTGAACAGAAGAATTTGCATCTGCTCTCCGGTGTGCCTGGCTCACAGATCCTCATCACGTGCTTTGGCCAGTGGGTGCTATACCACGAGCTCTTCCTACCCCAGACCCTAACCAGTCCCTTAGGCATCCACCCCTGGCCCAGAACCACTGGTTTGGCCAACTAACCTCATCCCCCGTGAGAAAGAGATTTGGAAATTTTCTGTGAATAATTAATTCCACAGAACTTTTGTTACCATAGCAATAAAAATAAGCTGACAGCTGCCTTCTAATCCAAGCCTAGTGAACATGGAAGTGACGGAGAAAACACAGACCTCTAGAGCAGGTGCCGAACTTCTTTCCTTAGTTGGATGAGGAGGGCAAAGCTGCTCACCTTCTGCTTTTGAGGGCTGACACATCCTCAGTTCTGTCCCGTTTCCCTGTAGAAAGAAAAATAGGGGCAACATAGTTAAACTGCCTCTATTGTTTTAAGCAGCTTCAATTCTTTATGGACACCTAGGAAGTATGATTTGGTGGTGGTGGTGGGACTGGAAAGGAAGAAATTTATGCTGTACTTAACAGATCAAAAAGACATTGTTAATAATAATAACAATAGCTAACAATTGCTTGCTATGTGCCAAGCACCGGGCTAAGGACTTAACATATATTACTGTTTTTATTTAACCCTCAGAAAAATTTTACAAGGTAGATATTATGATTATCCTCATTTTACATATGTAGAAAGTGAGGATCAGAGAGGTTAGGTAATACACCCAAGATAACACAGCTAATAAATGGCTGAGTAGAGATTCAAACCCAAATCTGTCTGACTCCAAATCCCATGTTCTTAACCTCTCCTTTTTATTTAACAACCTTAAAATTCCTGCTGGGAGAATTACACCGGGATTTTGGTCAACTTGGGAGTTGTCTGATGACACTGCCTAGGAAAACATAAATGACAGAGTCAGCTGATGACTCTGCCTATGAAAAGGGAAGTTTATGTCCTATGCCACATGTCTGACATGGTGAATACTGTGTGACACCATGTAGAACAGATCACCTGGGGCATACAGTCCCAGTACAGCTGATCCTAAGAAATGTCACAACCATCCAGCATCAGAGAACCAGGGCACTCCAGTCCTTGATCCAGGCTGAGTCTGCTTCCCAAACTTTCCAAAGCATATGTTGGCTGCTAATCACACTGAGAATGGCTGGACCTACCAGTGGATTCTGGGGGATTGACCAACTTGGTAGCTCATTTCAGCCCAAGCCCTCATCCATGGGTGGGGTGATAGATGGACATCTGAGTCTGGGGCAGGGGGAACCTGCTGGCCACAGCCACCCTTGAATAGCTCAGCTTGAGGGATTGCTCAGAGTGAATAGTGCCACCATCCACATTCTTACCATCCTTGGCCTTATGTGACTAGAAACCCACAGCGTTTCACTTTACTATATATGGGGGCAGCAAGGGGACAGTTGACCACTTAGTATCCACATCACATTCTTGTGTTTGGGGAATCTCTCATTGTTAGCCTTGGTGGGTGGCAGGGCTCCAGATCCCATAAAGGAAACTGAAAAGGCAAGATCATCACTCTTCCTGCCCGTGGGACCAAGTCATGGCCATATAATCTGTACTAGACCAATCAAGTGTTCTCAATTTCTGAAGCAAAAGGCACAAAGAAACAGAGGCCTTTTGGAAACTACCCAATGGTGGCAGCAGTAGCAAGAGCATCAGCAATGAGAGCATCACCCTAACCAGCTGGTTTCTGGAATGTGATCTTAGATAGTTGGGACAGATGAACACCTGTGGCTGGGCAGCCCTGTCAGTCACAAGTCATTCCTGAAGAACTCAGCTTGAGGAACCCCTCAAGTGACTGCAGCCAACCAATACTTACTATCCACATTCCCTGACATCCTTGGTCTTATCTGAGTGGAAACCTACAATGCACCACTCTATTATGTACTGGGCAGCAGGGGGAGTGGTTGACTGCTCAGCATCTACACTCCATTCCTATGTTAGCTGGGACTCTGACCACTGCGCTTCATTTGGGTCTTGTCCCACCATGGTTTGCCAGCATTTACATTGATTCCCAAGATCTTTCCCATAAATCCTTTCTTTCTTAACCCAACCAGAGACTGTTTCTGTTGTTTGCAATCAAGAATCCTGACTTGAGGGTCTGAAAACTTAGCTTTGCATCTGATGATGCCTGTATGACTCTCTCTCCCCAACTCCCTGACACTCCTGGAGTCTTAAACAAATACTCTGAAAGCCAGTAGATGATTTTGAACTAAGAAAGAGGCATTTTCCCCACACTGGAACTGCAGTTGACTTGGTGCTTAGGGGCATATCTACTTTCCATTCCGTCTCTTTTCCACGCCTCCTCCCTTCCCACATTGCTCTCTATTGCTGACCCACAATCAAACCTTCAGCTTAGATTTTCCTTTCCTCCTGGAACCTTCTCAGACTGAGCACAGGCTGGGTGAGGTGGCCCTCCCCCTCAGGGCCTTGACCTTGCTTGTCTTAGCACCTGATCACACTGATGTAATTGTATGCCCAGCTTACTTAATCAACTTCCATATGAGACAGATTGCTCCTTAAGGGTAGAATCATGTCTGATTCATCCTCATATTCTCAGGGCCCAGCGTGCTGCCGGATACAGAGTAGATGCCTCCAAAATATATTACAAAGGACTGAACACAGTGTCACACACATACCCCGAAATTGAATCACTGTCAAGAGTCAGAAGACCAAATCTTCCGGGATAATCAGGAAGAAATATTCATCCGATCCTCAGCTTCCCCTGCTGAAGTCACATTTCTGTTACTATGGCAGAACTACTGCAGCCTTCACATCAAAATCTTTGGGGGTTCTGTTAGTTTCCTACTGCAGCTGTAACAAATTACCACAAACAGTGTTTTTAAACAACGAATTTATTATCTGACAATAGTGGAGGTCAGAAGTCCAAAATGGGTCTCAGTGGGTGAAAATCAAGGTGTCATTAGGGCTATGTTACTTCTGGAAGCTCCAAGGGAGAGTCCATTTCTTTGCCTTTCTAGCTTTTAGAGGCTGCTCACATTCCTTGGCTCCCAGCCTTCTTCCTCCATCTTCAAAGCCAATAACATTGCATTTTCAAATCTCTCTCTCACTCTGACTCTCCTACTTCACAGTTACAAGGATGCCTGTGATTAGATTGGGCCTACACAGATAATCCAGGAAATCTCTCCATCCCAAGATCTTTAACTTGGTCACATCTGCAAAATCCTTATGACACATAAAAGTAATATGTTCACAGATGCTGGGGATTAGAACATGGACCTTTTTGGGAGATCATTATTTTGCCATCTATCCTTTGACAATCAGAACCACCCGGAAGAACCTCAATGCTCACAATGCTGGATCTCTGGAAGTGCCTAGAATTTGCTCTGGCAATGAGTGAAAGCATATTTTCAAGAAGTGTCAAAGTTGATCAGAATATCTCATGATGCCTGTGGCATAGCTAATGCTATTTTTTTCCTCAGCCTTATTGAGGTATAATTGACAAATAAAATGTTGCATATATAAAGTAAAAACTGTGAAGATTTTATATTTATACATTGAAATGATTAGCACAATCAAGTTGTTAATACTTCCAACATCTCACATAGTTATCTTTTTTGTGGTCAGAATGGTTAACATCTACTCTCAGCAAATTTCAAGTATACAATATAATATTACTAATTATAGTCTGCATGCTATATTTTATATCCTCAGAACTTATTTGTCTTAGTATTGAAAGTTTAAATGCTTTGACCAATATCTCCCCATTTCCCCCACCCCCTAGCCCCTGGTAACCACACTGACATTTTTACTCTCTGTTTCTATGAGTTTGGCTTTTTCTTTTTCCTTTCTACATATAAATGAGATCATACAGTATTTGTCATTATCTGATTTATTTCACTTAGCATAATGCCCTCAAGGTCCATCCATATTGTTACCAGGATTTCATTCCTTTTTTATGGCTGAATAGTATTCCATTGTATATATACCACATTTTATTTATCCATTCATCCATTGATAGGCACTTAGGTTGTTTCAATATCTTGGCGATTGTGAATAATGCTGCAATGAACATGGGAGTGCAGATGTCCCTTTGAGATACTGATTTCGTTTCCTTTGAATATATACCCAGGAATGATATTGCGGATCATATGGTAGTTCTATTTTTTAATTCTGGGGGGAAACAATATATACATTATGGGAATCCCAGAAGGACAAGTGAGAGAGAAATTGGCAGAAAACTTTTTCAAAATGAATAATGGCTGAAAACTTTCCAAATCTGGGGAGCAGTATGGACATCCAGTTACATAAAACTCATACAGATTCAACCCAATGTAGTTTTCAATGAGATACATAATAATAAAACTGTCAAAAATCAAGGGAAAAAAGAGAATTTTGAGAGCAGCAAGAGAAAAGAAACTCCTCATATACAAGAAAACCCTCACAAGGCTATCATCAAATATCTCAGCAGAAACCTTTCAGGTTTCTCATGAGAACAGAATTCACATCTGTGTTACTCATTTCTGTAGTCTCATTTCCTAGCACAGTAACTATACACAGTGGGAACTCAGTAGCTATTCCCAAACCACATACAGTGATGGAAGAGTATACCAAAGGAACAGAGTGTTGTAAATAGAAAAAGAATGAGGGGGATAAGAACATTTCTTTGACAACACATGAGCTTTCACTGTCCTCTAAAATATTCAGTATAGTTGTTTACAAATTCAGATCACTGGATTGATCAAGCTCACATATGTACTAATGTGAATTAACAGTTTTCTCAACATAATGAAAGCTATTTATGACAAACCCACAGCCAATATAATATTCAACAGTGAAAAGCTGAAAGCCTTCCTGCTAAAATCTGAAACAAGACAAGGATATCCACTCTCACCACTTCTATTCAACATAATATTGGAAGTTCTAGCCACAGCTATCAGACAAGAGAAATAAAATGTATCCAAATCGGAAGGGAAGAGATAAAACTGTCATTATATGCAGATGACATGATTTCATATATAAACACTAAAGACTCCACATAAAAACTACTAGAACTGATAAACAAATTCAGCAAGGTATACCAGGATACAAGGTTAACATACAGAAATTGGCTGCATTTCTTTATACAAACAATGAAATACCAGAAAGGGAATGTAAAAAAAACAATACCTTTTAAAAAATCACGTCAAAAAATGAAATACTTAGGAATAAACCTGACCAAGGAGGTGAAGGAATTATATGCTGAGAACTATAAAACATTAATAAAGGAAACTGAAGATGATTCAAAGAAATGGAAAGATATCACATGCCCTTGGATTGGAAGAAATAACATTGTTAAAATGGCCATACTACCCAAAGTAATCTACAGATTTAATGCAATCCCTATCAAATTACCCATGACATTTTTCACAGAAATAGAACAAATAATTCTAAAATTTATATGGAACCATAAAAGACCCAGACCTGCCAAAACAATCCTGAGGAAAAAGAACAAAGCAGGAGCCATAACCCTCCCAGACTTTAGACAATACTACAAAGCTACAGTAATCAAAACAGCATGGTATTGGCACAAAAACAGACATATGGATCAATGGAATAGAATAGAGAGCCCAGAAATAAACCCACATGCCTATGGTCAATTAATCTTCGACAAAGGAGGCAAAAGTATACAATGGGAAAAAGACAGTCTCTTTAGCAAGTGGTGTTGGGAAAGCTGAACAGCTGCATGTAAATCAATGAAATTAGAACACACCCTCACACCATACACAAAAATTAACTCAAAATGGCTTAAAGGGCTTCCCTGGTGGCGCAGTGGTTGAGAGTCCGCCTGCCGATGCAGGGGACGCGGGTTCGTGCCCCGGTCTGGGAGGATCCCACGTGCCACGGAGCGGCTGGGCCCGTGAGCCATGGCCGCTGAGCCTGCGCATCTGGAGCCTGTGCTCCGCGGTGGGAGAGGCCACAACAGTGAGAGGCCCGCATACCGGAAAAAAAAATGGCTTAAAGACTTAAATATAAGATATGATACCATAAAACTCCTAGAAGGGAACGTAGGAAAAACATTCTCTGACATAAATCATACCAGTGTTTTCTTAGGTCAGTCTCCCAAGGCAATAGAAATAAAAGCAAAAATAAACAAGTGAGATCCAATCAAACTTACAAGCTTTTATGCAGCAAAGGAAACCATAAATAAAACAAAATGACAAGCTGAGAACTGGGCGAAAATATTTGCAAATGATTTGACCACAAGGGATTAATTTCAAAAATACACAAGCAGCTCATACAACTCAACAATGATAAAACAAACAACCCAATTGAAAAATGGGCAGAAGACCTAGACATTTCTCCAAAGAAGACATACAGATGGCCAATAAGCACATGAAAAGATTTTCAACATTGCTGATTATTAGAGAAATGCAAATCAAAAGTACAGTGAGCAGGACTTTCCTGGTGGTGCAGTGGTTAAGAATCTGCCTGCCAATGCAGGGGACACGGGTTCGAGCCCTGGTCTGGGAAGATCCCACATGCCGTGGAGCAACTAAGCCTGTGTGCCACGACTACTGAGCCTGTGCTCTAGAGCCTGCGAGCCACAACTACTGAGCCCATGTGCCACAACTATTGAAGCCCGTTCGTCTAGAAACCGCTCTCTGCAACAAGAGAAGCCACCGCAATGAGAAGCCCAGGCACCACAACGAAGAGCAGCCCCCACTCGCCGCAACTAGAGAAAGCCCATGTGCAGCAATGAAGACCCAATGCAGCCAAAAATTAATTAATTAATTAATTAATTAATTTTTAAAAGGTACAGTGAGGTACCATCTCACACCAGCCAGAATGGTCATCATTAAAAAGTCTGCAAATAGCAAATCCTGGAGAGATTGTGGAGAAAAGGGAACCCTCCTACACTGTTGGTAGGAATGTAAGTTGGTACAGCCACTGTGGAAAACAGTATGGAGGTTCCTCAGGAAACTAAAAATAGAATTATCATATGATCCAACAATCCCACTCCTGGGAATATATCAAGACAAAACTATAATTCAAAAAGATACATGCACCCCTGTGTTCATAGCAGCACTATTCACAATAGCCAATACATGGAAACAACCTAAATGTCCACTGATAAGATGAATGGATAATGAAGATGTGGTACATATATACAATGGAACAGTACTCAGCCATAAAAAAACATGAAATAATGCCATTTGCAGCAACATGGATGGACTTAGAGGTTATCATACTAAGCGAAGTAAGTCACACAGAGAAAGACAAATATCATATGGTATGACTTATATGTGGAATCTAAAATATTACACAAATGAGCCCATCTATGAAACAAAAACAGACAGAGAAGAGACTTGGGGTTGCCAACTGGGGGGGCAGGGAGCAGGCGGTGGGAGGGATGGATTGGGAGTTTGGGATTAGCAGATGCAAACAGTTATATTTAGAATGGATAAACAACAAAGTCCTACTGTATAGCACAGCGAACTATATTCAATATCCTATGATAAACCATAATGGAAAAGAATATGAAAAAGAATGTATGTATATGTATAACTGAATCACTTTGCTGTACAGCAGAAATTAACACAACATTGTAAATCAACTATACTTCAATAAAATAAATTTTAAAAAAAGAGACAGTTTACTTTTAAGGGGCTGGTACAGAGCAAGGTGAGGTACAGAGCAAGACAACATGGAAGGAATATTCAATAACTGGAGGACCCTTAGTCATGCCAGCCAAAGGAGCCTTGAGAAGCTCTAAGATGTCCTGGATTTCCCTTCTCTATTCCCTGCAGCCCTCAAGCAGATATGGCAGGAATGAAGGCATGAGGGATCTAGAAAGGTATTATTTTAATTGTACCTGGTACTTTTCTGCTAGAATTAGCAGGGAAGATTACCTTCTGTTCTGGTGTTGCAGTCAATGAATGAGCTACTTAAGATTAGGATTTCATAGGTTGAAAAGTTTTTGGTAATAAACTTATTATGGTCACCACAGGGTGACCATAAGAGTAGCTGAAGTGAAACAGAAATAAGGGTCACTCACTAAAGAAATAAGGGTCACTCACTAAAGAGGACCAGGAACTCTCTGGTGGGTTTTCTGTGTGGATAATGAGGTCTTACAGGATAATGACAGCATTTAGGACAACAAAGAAGGTTGGGAAAGTTGAATGAATATGGTGACTAGACCAGGAGGTTACTAGAAGACAAGGAGGATAAATTTTTGTATAACAATGGGAGAATATTAGTTGAGAGTCAGTGATGTCAAAATTCTATCCTGTGCTAGTTTGCTAGGGTTGCTATAAGAAAGTACTACAGGGGCTTCCCTGGTGGCGCAGCGGTTGAGAGTCTGCCTGCCAATGCAGGCGACACAGGTTCAAGCCCTGGTCCGGGAAGATCCCACATGCTGCGGAGCAACTAGGCCCGTGAGCCACAACTACTGAGCCTGCGTGTCTGGAGCCTGTGCTCTGCAACAAGAGAGGCTGTGATAGTGAGAGGCCCGCGCACTGCAATGAAGAGTGGCCCCCACTTGCCACAACTAGAGAAAGCCCTCACACAGAAATGAAGATCCAACACAGCCAAAAATAAATATATATATATATAAAAAGAAAGTACTACAAACTGAGTGGCATAAACAACAGAAATTTATTGTCTCAAAGTTCTGGAGGCTAGAAGTCTGAAGTCAAGGTGTGAGCAGGGTTGGTTCTTTCTGAGGCTGTGAGGGAAGGATCTGTTCCAAGCCTCTCTCCTTAGCTTGTAGATGGCTGTCTTTTCCCTGTGTCTCTTCGCATTGTCTTCTCTCTATGTGTGTCTGCCTCTGTATCCAAATTTCCCCTTTTTATAAGAACACCAGTCATATTGGATTAGAGCCCACCTTTATGACCTCATTTTAACTTGATTACTTCTGTAAAGGTGCCATCGTCAAAAAGTGTCACATTCTGAGGTAACTGAGAGGACTCCAATATGTTTTTTACAGGAGGACATAGTTCAACCCATAACATGGGACTTTTATTTTTACTGCCTCAGTCAAGTATAGTTGTTGGGAGGCACATCTTAGAGGTTTTTTTTTTTTTTTTTTTTTAATATTTATGCCAGTTCAATCCCTGGTTGGGGAACTAAGATCCCACATACCATGGGGCAACTAAGCCCGCGTGCTGCAACTACTGAACCCGTGGGCTCTGGAGCCCATGCACCACCTCTAGAGAGCCTGCACGCCACAACTACTGAGCCCACGCGCCTAGGAGCCCACACGCCACAACAAGAGAGGAGCCCATGTGCCACAACTAGAGAAAAGGCCACGCACCACAGTGAAGAGCCTGCACACTGCAACAAAAGGTCCCACGTGTTGCAACTAAGACCCAACACAGCCAAATAAATAAATAATTAAATAAATAAATCTTAGAGGGTTTTATTTGACTTTTCCTACTACAAGTGCTCTTGCCTCACAGGAGTTTTGCCAACTACCATGTATGTCCATTCTAATTATACACTTGGAAATAGGGAAACAATCCATGGTGGGCCTGTGGTCCTAGTGTACTCACTGTGAAGCAGCCCTAGGCCAAGAATCCGTTTATTATCAGGCCCTCATATACCCCCCCCCAAGAATGAAACCATGGTGACACTCTGGATCACCAAATATCAATATTAACTTGAACAATGTGCCCAACTGTCTTCAAAATGTTTGAGTGCTCATCTTTCCCCAGTGTATACGTCCCCAGGTAAGTGGTCATGTGTCCTTTTTGGGAAGGACTGGAGGAATCAATACAGTATACATTTCCATGATATTCCAGAGGCTTCACTCCTAAGGAGCCATCTTCTCCTTCAGACAGGTTCTGTGTCAGACACCAGGCCCACGTCTGGAAAGAGTACATAGGATTGTACTCTTTTATTAGGGCAGCTGTCCTCAACTTCCTGATCATCCATCTTGGTTGTTTGATGCTATATATTGAGCAATACATGGCTGTCCATCTATCTTGAACTAGGAACAATGCATTCAATTAACCATTTCCACAGCTTCCTGATGGTCAGAGCCCCTGATTACTACTCTGTCGTTGATGCTCCTTGCGATAATTGCATCTACCTGGCTTCTGACAGTTAAGTTCCACCATCTGTCGTTGATTATTTCAGAATCCTATTATCCTTATTGCCATCAGTGAGCTCAGTTCTGTGACAGCCTCACCTACCATCAGCCCTAGCATACAGAGAAGAGCAACCAGTGGACTTCCCATGAATGCTGATGCAACTCTCACCAGTCCACTTCTTATTGCTTTGATAAATGGAGTATCCTTCAGGTCCATCTGTGGAACATAGTTTTCTATCCTTATGTAAATGTATATAGAATGCCCACATCTCTATGCCTTTTAATCCCTTCCTCCATTGTCTGCTAAGACAGTTCTGCCACTTCTACTTCACTTTGAGTGGGCCATCACTTTCTCCAGCTTTCTAGGATTTATTCTAGCAACAGGTTTACCCTGTGGCCCAGGGTCCTGGACAAGTCATTAAACCCTGTATCCTGGAAGAGCGGTTCCCAATTGTTAAACTCATCCTTATTCACCTTTATTTCCCCACTCCTTGTTCCATAATATAGATGCCTTAGAACCTGGTCCAATACTTACTTCCCTGGTGCATGTAGCTAGTACATGCTAGCTAAGTCCTATAGCTCCTTTGGGGTCTACTCCCTTTCTCCTTTCAGCAAGCCAACATGCCCCAGCTGAATTATGTTGTGAGGGACCTTAGTTATTGTCCTAGAAGCTAAAAGGTGAGATGGGTCAGATCTATAGGGGGAAGATGTTTTCTTGATGAGGAGAAGCCTCTGCATTGTTGTCAAGTAAGGGGAAAGCGCTGTCTCTTAACAAGGAAGAACATACTTTTATGCAGGAACAGAACGTCAGGATTCAAGGTTTCGAAGTGAATTGACCCAGATGTCCCTATGTTGAGAATGTGGTATGACCTTGGATGAGGTCTTCAACTGAGGGAAATTCCTAGAGTACTGGAAGCTATAAGCTGGCACTGAAGAGCACGCCTACCACCTGGGGAAATAAGTTCTTCAGTCCTGAAGTGGGGGCATGGCGTTGGCAGCAGCAGAGCATTCATTACTTCTAGATTTTTATCAAACTCTCCAGGTGTTTCTGATGCACACTAAAGTTTGAGAATAACTGCCCCAGGAGATCAAATATACACTTGCCTTCACTATCCTTAAAGTATTTCTGTAAGAGTTGGAATTTCAGGTAAGGATTAAGGACAAGATGGGCTTTCAAAAATAGAGACACTTTTGATTTTCTATGATATTCAAATAGTGAAAATCAAAAGTTTCAGCAATTTTAGAAACTATTTCTAATATTGTTACCTGAGTTCAACGTGGAATAAGGGTTTCTTCATTAAGCAAATACAGAATGGAGCTTTTTCCTCAAAAACCTTATTTTCTAACCTGTTACAAGATCTGGACATTACCTGGAAACGTCATTTTGATAACATATATGGTAGTCTTTAGAGAAAGTCTTTTCTGCCTGAATTTCAATATCCTACGTTTTCCTTACATGTTATTCTTTTATTTGCCCACTAGTGGACACTGTTGAGCTTCCGAACTTAAAGCTATTTCTGATGGGATGGTGAAGAGTCAAAAGAGGAGACAAGATTGGAGGAATAAAATCAGAATTAATACAGCAACAGTCTTTCCACAATCCTGTTTATTTATTCGCCATGTAACGGGCTAATAAATGTTTATGTCAATCATATTTAGAATAACAAACAAAGTCAGAAACAGCTAAACTTACACTGCTCACAGAAAATACTTTTACAGCAGGGAAGCACTGCTTGATGGCTAATGACATAACTAAACTACAAAACAGTATTCTATTCCTCAGGGAGATGACATGCTTTCTTTTCATGAGAAATTATTTTCCATTTTTCTAGTTTCCATTTTTTCCAAACACTTTTCTTTAATTTGAGAATGTTGTCAACCTTTTCATCAAGATTCAAACCAACCATTGAAAGGTAGAAGATAACAAGCTATCAATAAAAGGTAGGTTTGTGATCAGAATTTGGGGCAAAAGACAATGAATGAATTTTAAGTAATTTATAATTCATTTTATTTTATTTTTTATTTTTTATTTTTTTTTGCGGTATGCGGGCCTCTCACTGTTGTGGCCTCTCCCGTTGCGGAGCACAGGCTCCGGATGCGCAGGCCCAGCGGCCATGGCTCACGGGCCCAGCCGCTCCGCGGCATATGGGATCCTCCCAGACCGGGGCACGAACCCGTATCCCCTGCATCGGCAGGCGGACTCTTAACCACTGCGCCACCAGGGAGGCCCAATTCATTTTATTTTAATGAATGGAATTCTGAGCTCATCATCTAGATTATAAGAACTTTTGTAAAGAGAGTCTAAGTTTATTTAATTCTCTGAGTTACTGTGATGTTGTGCTAGTAATCACTTTATAATGTTGGAGGTAGCATTTTTAAAGAGGAGGATTATAAGCTCTGGAATGAAATCTAGGAATGAACTCCATTCCTGCTGCTTGCTTGCTGCCTGACATTGGGCAAGTTGCTAGACTTCTCTGATGCTCTATTTCCTCATCTGTAAGAGTGGGAATAAATAATACATTCCTGGGCTTCCCTGGTGGTGCTGTGGTTAAGAATCTGCCTGCCAATGTAGGGGACATGGATTCGAGCCCTGGTCCGGGAAGATCCCACATGTCGCGGAGCAGCTAAGCCCGTATGCCACAACTACTGAGCCTGCACTCTAGAGCGCATGAGCCACAACTGCTGGGCCTGCGTGCCACAACTACTGAAGCCCACAGGCCTAGAGCCCATACTTTGCAACAAGAGAAGCCACAGCAATGAGAAGCCCACACATCACAACGAAGAGTAGCCCCTGCTTGTTGCAACTAGAGAAAGCCCATGTGCAGCAACGAAGACCCAACGAAGCCAAAAGTTAAAAAATAATAATAATACATTCCTAGCAAGCTTATTGTGAAAATTAATTGAGATAGTGTACAGATGGTAAATACCAGAATCAATATTAATTCCCATATCTTTTTATTCAAGACCATGCTTTTAACTACCATATGATAATGCCTTCCTCTCCAATGTTACAAATGAAAACAATGATATTAGAAAGTAAGTTTGTACAAAAGACATGTTAAGTGAGTTTATTTTCCATATCTACTAGCAAGTTGACCTTTACCAAGAGGACCCCAAATTTCCACTGGACTAAAGTCCCACACCCACAAAACAAGACCCAATAAATTTAAAATGATGGAAATCATACAAAATATCTTCTCTGACCACATGGAATAAAGCTAGAAATCAATAACAAGGAGAACTAGAAGATTCACAAATATGTGGAAATTAAACACCATATTCTTAACCAAGGGGTCAAAGGAGAAATCCCTAGAGAAATTAGAAAATACTTAGAGGTGAGTGAAAACAGAAAAAATAGACACCAAAGTGTATGTGATACAGTGAAAGCAAAGCTCAGAGAGAGATTTTAGATGTAAATGCCTACATTAAAAAGAAGAAAGATCACAAATCAATAACCTAACTTTACACCTGAAGAAATGAGAAAAAAAAAAGGGGAAGGTAAACTTAAAGCTACCAGAAGGAAAGAAGCAATAGATTAGAGTTGGATAAATGAAATAGAGAATATAAAAACAACAGAGAGAAACAACAAAAGTAAAAGTTGCTTCTTTGAAAAGATCAATACAATTGACAAACTTTTAGTTAGAATGACTAAAAAATGAGAGAGAAGATAAAAATAACTAAAATCAGAAATGAAAGTGGGGACCTTACTACAGACCTTACAGATACAGAAAAGATTATAAGAGAATACTGTGAACAATTGTAGACCAACAAATTAGATAACCTAGATGACATGAGCAGTTCTTTAAAACACATGAATTATCAAAATTGACTCAAGAATGAATAAAACATATACAAAGCTTATAATAAGTGAAGAGATTGAATCAGTTATTGAAAATCTCCCAACAACAACAGAAGTCCAGGACCAGATGGCTTCATAGGTAAATTCTACCAAGCATTTAAAAAAGAATTAGTGCCAATCATTCTCAAACTCTTCCCCCAAACAGAAGAGGGAGTAACACTTCCTAACTCAAGGTAAGCATTACTATGATACCAAAGCCAAAGACACCACAAGAAATCTACAGACAAGTAATCCCTTGTGGATACAGATGCCAAGATACTTCATAAAATACTAACAACCAAATCCAACAGCATATTAAAAGGATTATACCCCATGACCAAGTGGGATTTGTCCCAGGAATGCAAATACAAACATAAGAAAATCAGTCAATGTGATACACTATATTAATAGGAAAAAAAAGAAACATGATCAATAATAAGTAGTGGGTCCCAAGACTACCCACATATCTGTCTGACTTGACTACAAATCAAGGGTTCCCATGGCCCCCCTGCTGTAGTGGTTCACAGAACTCAGATACACATGTATCGGTTTATTCTAAAGTATATAATAAACCAGGGGTCCCCAACCCCCGGGCTGCAGGAGGTGAGTGGCCGGCAGGCGAGTGAGTGAGCGAAGCTTCATGTGCCGCTCCCCATCAATTGCATTACTGCCTGAACCATCCCCCCTTCACCCCGGTCCATGGAAAAATTGTCTTCCATGAAACTGGTCCCTGGTGCCAAAAAGGTTGGGGACTGCAGTAATAAAGGATACAAATGAACAACCAGATGAATAGGGTGAGGTTTGGACGGGTTAAGCACAGGAGCTTCTGTCCCCGTAGAGTCAGTCTGCATCACTCTCCTGGCTCATAGATGTATTCATCCTCCCAGAAGCTCTCAGAATCCCACAGTTTACAGATTTTCATGAAAGCTCTATCACATAGGTGTGATCGATTATTAACTCAACCTCCAGCCCCTCTTCCATCCACGGAGGATTGGTGGGTGTGAGGCTGAAAGTTCCAAGCTTCTAATCATGGCTTGGTCTTTCTAGTGACCAGCCCCCATCCTGAAGCTATCCCGGAGTCCACCAAGAGCTGCCTCATTAGAACAGGAAATTCGAAAGGATTTAGGAGCTCTCTGTAGGATGCTCCTATAACCCCCATCACTAAAGAAATTACAAGGGTTTTAGGGGCTCTATGTTCAGGAATTGTGGGAAGAAACCAAATATATACCTTATTACATTACAACACGCAATGGAATATTATTCAGCCACAAAAACGAATGAACTACTGGTACGTGCTGCAACATGGATAACTCTTGAGATTATGCTAAGTGAAAGGAGTCAGACACAAGGTAATATATGAAATGATTTCATTTATGTGAATTATCCAGGTAAATCCATAGACACAGAAAGCAAATTGATGGTTTCCAAGGGAGGGGACCATGGAAGTTATCGCTTAACAGGTAAGGGGTTTCATTTTGGGGTGACGAAAATGTTTTACAGCTAGACGCAGTTTGTGTTGGCACAATATTTTGAGTGTACTAAATGACGCTGAATTGTTCAGTTTAAAATGGTTAATTTGACGTTATATGAAATTTACCTCAATTTTTAAATATTTAAGATAAAAAAATAGATTCAGACCTCAGAGTTTCCTGTGATTACTAGCAAAGACACAGAGAAATATTCAAAAAGTCAAATCTATATTACACAGACTGTGTATGAAGTGGCTTTCTGAAGCATAAAAGATGCTCCTTGCAAATCCAGACAGTCTGGCCAGCCTTACCTGGATAGACTCAAATATCATTCTGTGATGACACCAGTAAATGACATAACAAGTGGTACCATTTTTGCCGTTTCCCTCTTCTCTTAGTCATCTTTTCCTTCTTCTTGACTACATTTCTGCCTGGAGGTCTTGCCATGTCATCTACTAAAAAATTTGTGTATGGGCACAAACTACACAAAAGTCTAAAAGTCTATAAGAGGATGGAAATTTAAAAAAGGACTTGATTTTTTGCATTATGAGTTGGCTCTTTGCTTTATTGCAAAAATAATGAGCTATTAGGATTCCTTCAAAGAGTAAATACCATTCATCATTTGGAATTTGACTCTACACAAACTTGCTTTTCACCCAAACATTGTAGAAAGTGAAGCCCACATGTATAGGAGTTATTAGCACTGCTCACAAAATATTTCTAGTTTTTCTTGTTAGCACATGGTAAAATGACACTTCCCCACACATCTGAACTTAGATCTGACAATGTTACTTGCTTTGGTCAATAAAAAGTTAATAGAAGTAATGTATGTTACTTCCTAGAAGAAAATTTAAGTTCCTTGTTTTTCTGTGCCATAGCAATAGGCAAAATTCTAAATGGTTGCTCTTGCAACATTCTGTGTCCTAGAGCGAGATGACATAGAACAGCATCTTCAGCTGTCTTGTGCCATGTAGTGTGAGCAATAAATAAGTCTTTGTTGTTTTAAACCACTGAGATTTGGAGTGTGTTTGTCACAGAATAACCCAGCCTATCATGACTGATAAGTGTTCTTCTAACACGCTCTCAACTCAGTGGCTACTAACTTTTAAAATACTGTGACTCTGTAAAAACATCACAGATAATAGAAGTTATATTTTAAGTATCTATTGATTAAGATAATTAATAATAACACAAAGCTACTAGGAATTCTATAACATCTTTAAATGAATGTGTATTTTACAGATAATAAGGGGATCCACATATCTATTAAAAAATTACAATAGTTGTAATGGATATCTTGTTTGTTCCATCATCAGACAATGCTCAGTGCCCTTTTACGGGGTCACAGGCCACTCGTAATGAGTCTGTATCTACCTAGGGGGTCTGTAGTCCAGGCCACTCATTCAACAATTACTTGTTGTTGACCTATTAGATGCACATAAGTAGTTATGCTAGGTCCAGAAGGGAACCCAAAAGATATGTGAAGGCTCATTACTGTCTTTATGGGCTAAGACTTAACCATTTGAGACAGGTACCAATGAAACATATGTTCCAATGACCAAGTGGGTGAAGAAGTATAGTATAATGGTTAAGAGGGTGGACCTTGGTACCACACTCCCTGGGTTTGAGTCTCAGTTATGCCATATACCGTGTGAGCTCTGGCAAATTGCTCAACTTCTCTGTGTTCCAATTTCCCCCTCTGTAAAAGAGGAAGAATAGTGGTTAGTGGTACCTACTTCATGAAGTTGTCACAAAATTAAGTTCCTTAATAAAGGTAAAACATGTATAATAGTGTCTGAAGCATATTACATGCTGCTATTTTTATTTCTATACTCATATTTTAACATTTGTGGTTCCCCAGGGATCTTTCTTTGGCTCTCTGCTTTTTTCCGTCTGTTAAGTATTCATAAGTCACCACTTCACATCCATGGCTTCAGCTAACACCTATGTTCCTGTCAGTTTTGAGAGCGGTGAGAGCATTAAGATCTCAGAATGCACAAATACCAACATCCTTACTGTTTAGCCACTTATCATTGCTATAGTTTCCCAAGACACTTAACATATGGTTTCAAAGTATCTCCCAGAAAAGCCCCCCACATCAAGGAGTGATCCTACTTTGGTGAGCTAGACTGAACTATGCATGTGAGTCTTCTTGGTTTCTTTACAGTAGTACTTCCTGACATTGTGGGAGCGTAGATCTCTTGAGGAATCTAATGGAATATGTTAAAAACCACCCCAGGAACCTACACATATAGACAAAACACAAGGTCATATGTAACAACACAAGTTTTCCAGACCCCCAGAAGCCCATGCAGAGACACTGAGAGGGGTCATAGGGATGGACCCAAGGATACAAACCTCTATTAGAATCATATCTTTGTTTGGGTTACTGAGTCTTATGCTTGTGATTGAGTGAGGGGGTTAAGCGATGAAGGCAGAGCCAAGGAAAGTAAGAGCCATTATCCACAAGGTATAGATCTGACTTGGCATAAGCCATCTACCCCAGGCCTCCTTTCTCTTTTGGGCTCCCACTCTACCTTTTAACCAAAGGAGAGATAAGTGCATGGGAAGGTTAAAATGTTAATAAAACATACCTGTTAAGCCCTGCAACTAATTTCACATCATCTATTTGTTGATATTTCACTGGATTCCAATAAAACACATTCCTTTAAATATTCACATGGTTTTTACCCTTTGCACATAATTGGCCTAGTTTTTTTAAATGAAGATTAAATGAATCAAGGAATGTGAAGTACTTAGAATAGCACTTGGCACATAGTAAGTGTCCCATATCTGCTAGCTGTCACTGTTTTTATATTATATGCACCAGAATGAACATTGAGAGGTTTCCAAATATGATATATCAGGTAGTGGGAGAGGAGGATGAAGGGGTGGAGATTAAAAATAGGAAGGGTCCGGAGGAAGATGGCGGAAGAGTAAGACGCGGAGATCACCTTCCTCCCCACAGATACATCAGAAATTCATATACACGTGGAACAACTCCTACAGAACACCTACTGAACACTGACAGAAGACCTCAGACCCCCCAAAAGGTAGATGAAAGGCTCTTGGTGCTGCAGCCAGGAGTCAGTGCTGTGCCTCTGAAGTGGGAGGGCCAACTTCAGGACACGGGTCCACAAGAGACCTCCCAGCTCCACATAATATCAAGCGGCAAAAATCTCCTAGAGATCTCCATCTCAACACCAACACCCAGCTTCAGGCAACGACCAGCAAGCTACAGTGCTGGTCACCCGATGCCAAGCAACTAGCAAGGCAGGAACACAACACCAACCATTAGCAGAGAGGCTGCCTAAAAATATAATAAGGCCACAGGCACCCCAAAACACACCACCAGATGTGGACCTGTCCACCAGAAAGACAACATCCAGCCTCATCCACCAGAACACAGGCACTAGTCCCCCCCACCAGGAAGCCTACACAACCCACTGAAACAACCTTAGCCACTGGGGACAGACACCAAAAACAACGGGAACTACGAATCTGCAGACTGCAAAAAGGAGACCCCAAACACAGTAACATAAGCAAAATGAGAAGACAGAAAAAACACACAGCAGGTGAAGGAGCAAGATAAAAACCTACCAGACCTAACAAATGAAGAGGTAATAGGCAGTCTACCTGAAAAAGAATTCAGAATAATGATAGTAAAGATGATCCAAGATTCTATTTCCATGATCCAAAATCTTGGAAATCGAATAGACAAAATGCAAGAAACAGTTAACAAGGACCTAGAAGAACTAAAGATGAATCAAGCATCGAATAAAAACACAATAAATGAAATGAAAAAGACTCTAGATGGGATCAATAGCAGAATAACTGAGGTAGAAGAACGGATAAGTGAGGTGGAAGATAAAATAGTGGAAATAACCGATGCAGAGCAAAATAATGAAAAAAGAATGAAAAGAATAGAGGACAGTCTCAGAGACCTCTGGGACAACATTAAACACACCAACGTTCGAATTATAGGGCTTCCAGAAGAAGAAGAGAAAAAGAAAGGGACTGACAAAATATTTGAAGAGATTATAGTTGAAAACTTCCCTAATATGGGAAAGGAAATAGTTAATCAAGTCCAGGAGGCACAGAGAGTCCCATACAGAATAAATCCAAGGAGAAATACGCCAAGACACATATTAATCAAACTGTCAAAAATTAAACACAAAGAAATCATATTTAAAGAAGCAAGGGAAAAACAACAAATAACACACAAGGGAATCCCCATCAGGTTAACAGCTGATCACTCAGCAGATACTCTACAAGCCAGAAGGGAGTGGCAGGACATAAGTAAAGTGATGAAGGAGAGAAACCTGCAACCAAGATTACTCTACCCAGCAAGGATCTCATTCAGATTTGATGGAGAAATTAAAACTTTTACAGACAAGCAAAAGCTGAGAGAGTTCAGCACCACCAAACCAGCTTTACAACAAATGCTAAAGGAACTTCTCTAGGCAAGAAACACAACAGAAGGAATATACCTACAATAATGAACCCAAAGCAATTAAGGAAATGGGAATAGGAACATACATATCAATAATTACCTTAAATGTAAATGGACTAAATGCTCCCACCAAAAGACACAGATTGGCTGAATGGATACAAAAACAAGACCCATATATATGCTGTCTACAGGAGACCCACTTCAGACCTAGAGACAAATACAGATTGAAAGTAAGGGGATGGAAAAAGATATTCCATGCAAATGGAAACCAAAAGAAAGCTGGAGTACCAATTCTTACATCAGACAAAATAGACTTTAAAATAAAGACTATTAGAAGAGACAAAGAAGGACACTACATAATGATAAAGGGATCGATCCAAGAAGAAGAAATAACAATTGTAAATATTTATGCACCCAACATAGGAGCACCTCAATACATAAGGCAAATACTAACAGCCATAAAAGGGGAAATCGACAGTAACACAATCATAGTAGGGGACTTTAACACCCCACTTTCACCAATGGACAGATCATCCAAAATGAAAATAAATAAGGAAACACAAGCTTTAAATGATACATTAAACAAGATGGACTTAATTGATATTTATAGGACATTCCATCCAAAAACAACAGAATACACATTCTTCTCAAGTGCTCATGGAACATTCTCCAGGATAGATCATATCTTGGGTCACAAATCAAGCCTTGGTAAATTTAAGAAAATTGAAATTGTATCAAGTATCTTTTCCGACCACAATCCTATGAGACTAGATATCAATTACAGGAAAAAAGCTGTAAAAAATACAAACACATGGAGGCTAAACAATACACTACTCAATAACGAAGTGATCACTGAAGAAATCAAAGAGGAAATTAAAAAATACCTAGAAACAAATGACAATGGAGACAAGATGACCCAAAACCTATGGGACACAGCAAAAGCAGTTCTAAGGGGGAAGTTTATAGCAATACAATCCCACCTTAAGAAACAGGAAACATCTCGAGTAAACAACCTGACCCTGCACCTAAAGCAATTAGAGAAAGAAGAACAAAAAACCCCCAAAGTTAGCAGAAGCAAAGAAATCATAAAGATCAGATCAGAAATAAATGAAAAAGAAATGAAGGAAACGATAGCAAAGATCAATAAAACTAAAAGCTGGTTCTTTGAGAAGATAAACAAAATTGACAAACCATTAGCCAAACTCATCAAGAAAAAAAGGGAGAAGACTCAAATCAATAGAATTAGAAATGAAAAAGGAGAAGTAACAACTGACACTGCAGAAATACAAAAGATCATGAGAGATTACTACAAGAAATTCTATGCCAATAAAATGGACAACCTGGAAGAAATGGACAAATTCTTAGAAATGCACAACCTGCCAAGACTGAATCAGGAAGAAATAGAAAATATGAATAGACCAATCACAAGCACTGAAATTTAAACTGTGATTAAAAATCTTCCAACAAACAAAAGCCCAGGACCAGATGGCTTCACAGGCGAATTCTATCAAGCATTTAGAGAAGAGCTAACACCTATCCTTCTCAAACTCTTCCAAAATATAGCAGAGGGAGGAACACTCCCAAACTCATTCTACGAGGCCACCATCACCTTGATACCAAAACCAGACAAGGATGTCACAAAGAAAGAAAACTACAGGCCAATATCACTGATGAACATAGATGCAAAAATCCTCAACAAAATACTAGCAGACAGAATCTAACAGAACATTACAAGGATCATACACCATGATCAAGTGGGGTTTATTCCAGGAATGCAAGGATTCTTCAATATACGCAAATCAATCAAGGTGATACACCATATTAACAAACTGAAGAAGAAAAACCATATGATCATCTCAATAGATGCAGAGAAAGCTTTCGACAAAATTCAACACCCATTTATAATAAAAACCCTGCAGAAAGTAGGCATAGAGGGAACTTTCCTCAACATAATAAAGGCCATACATGACAAACCCACAGCCAAAATCGTCCTCAGTGGTGAAAAACTGAAACCATTTCCACTAAGATCAGGAACAAGACAAGGCTGCCCACTGTCACCACTCTTATTCAACTTAGTTTGGAAGTTTTAGCCACAGCAATCAGAGAAGAAAAGTAAATAAAAGGAATCCAAATTGGAAAAGAAGAAGTAATTGTAAAAGAAGAGGTAAAGCTGTCACTGTTTGCAGATGACATGATACTATACATAGAGAATCCTAAAGATGCTACCAGAAAACTACTAGAGCTAATCAATGAATTTGGTAAAGTAGCAGGATAGAAAACTAATGCACAGAAATCTCTGGCATTCCTGTACACCAATGATGAAAAATCTGAAAGTGAAATCAAGGAAACACTCCCATTTACCATTGCAACAAAAAGAATAAAATATCTAGGAATGAACCTACCTAAGGAGACAAAAGACCTGTATGCAGAAAATTATAAGACACTGATGAAAGAAATTAAAGATGATACAAATAGATGGAGAGATATACTATGCTCCTGGATTGGAAGAATCAATACTGTGAAAATGACTCTACTACCCAAAGCAATCTACAGATTCAATGCAATACCTATCAAACTACCACTGACATTTTTCACAGAACTAGAACAAAAAAATTCAAAATTTGTTTGGAAAAACAAAAGATCCCGAATAGCCAAAGCAATCTTGAGAACGAAAAACGGAGCTGGAGGAATCAGCCTCCTTGACTTCAGACTCTACTACAAAGCTACAGTAATCAAGACAGTGTGGTACTGGCACAAAAACAGAAAGATAGATCAATGGAACAGGATAGAAAGACCAGAGATAAACCCACGCACATATGGTCAACTTATCTTTGATAAAGGAGGCAGGAATGTACAGTGGAGAAAGGACAGCCTCTTCAATAAGTGGTGCTGGGAAAACTGGACAGGGACATGTAAAAGTCTGAGATTAGATCATCCCTAACACCATACACAAAAATAAGCTCAAAATGGATTAAAGACCTAAATGTAAGGCCAGAAACTATCAAACTCTCAGAGCAAAACATAAGCAGAACATCTATGACATAAATCACAGCAAGATCCTTTTGGACCCACCTCCTAGAGAAATGGAAATAAAAACAAAGATAAACAAATGGGACCTAATGAAACTTCAAAGCTTTTGCACAGCAAAGGAAACCATAAACAAGTCCAAAAGACAACCCTCAGAATGGGAGAAAATATTTGCAAATGAAGCAACTGACAAAGGATTAATCTCCAAAATTTATAAGCAGCTCATGCAGCTCAATAGCAAAAAAACAAACAACCCAATCCAAAAATGGGCAGAAGACTTAAATACGCATTTCTCCAAAGAAGATATACAGACTGCCAACAAACACATGAAAGAATGCTCAACATCATTAATCATTAGAGAAATGCAAATCAAAACTACAATGAGATATCATCTCACACCAGTCAGAATGGCCATCATCAAGAAATCTACAAACAATAAATGCTGGAGAGGGTGTGGAGAAAAGGGAACACTCTTGCACTGCTGGTGGGCATGTGAATTGGTACAGCCACTATGGAGAACAGTATGGAGTTTCCTTAAAAAACGACAAATAGGGCTTCCCTGGTGGCGCAGTGGTTGAGAGTCCGCCTGCCGATGCAGGGGACACGGGTTCGTGCCCTGATCCCGGAAGATCCCACATGCCGCGGAGCGGCTGGGCCCGCGAGCCATGGCCGCGGAGCCTGTGTGTCCGGAGCCTGTGCTCCGCAACGGGAGAGGCCACAGCAGTGAGAGGCCCGCGTACAGCAAAAAAAAAAAAAAAAAACGACAAATAAAACTACCATATGACCCAGCAATCCCACTACTAGGCATATACCCTGAGAAAACCATAATTCAAAAAGAGTCATGTACCAAAATGTTCATAGCAGCCCTATTTACAATAGCCCAGAGATGGAAACAATCTAAGTGTCCATCATCAGATGAATGGATAAAGCAGATGTGGCACATATATTCAATGGAATATTACTTAGGAATAAAAAGAAACGAAATTGAGCTATTTGTCATGAGGTGGATAGACCTAGAGTCTGTCATACAGAGTGAAGTAAGTCAGAAAGAGAAAGACAAATACCATATGCTAACACATATATACGGAATTTAAGAAAAAAAATCTCATGAAGAACCTAGGGGTAAGACAGGAATAAAGACACAGACCTACTGAGAATGGACTTGAGGATATGGGGAGGGGGAAGGGTAAGCTGTGACAAAGCGAAAGAGAGGCATGGACATATATACAGTACCAAATGTAAGGTAGATAGATAGTGGGAAGCAGCCGCATAGCACAGGGAGATCAGCTCGGTGCTTTGTGACTGCCTGGAGGGGTGGGATAGGGAGGGTGGGAGGTAGGGAGATGCAAGAGGGAAGGGATGTGGGATGAGATGTATATGTATGACTGATTCACTTTGTTATAAAGCAGAAACTAATAAAAAAAATAAAAATAGGGCTTCCCTGGTGGCACAGTGGTTGAGAGTCCGCCTGCTGATGCAGGGGACACGGGTTCATGCCCCGGTCCGGGAGGATCCCACATGCTGTGGAGCGGCTGGGCCCGTGAGCCATGGCCACTGGGCCTGCGCATCCGGAGCCTGTGCTCCACAACGGGAGAGGCCACAGCAGTGAGAGGCCCGCGTACCACAAAAAATAAAAAAATAAAAAAAAATAAAAATAAAAAAATAAAAATAGAGTGAAGGTACAAAAAAATAGGAAGGAGAGAAGAAGAGGAAGAGGAAGAAGAGGAGGAAATGGAGAGAAAAAAAAGACCTTCCATTTATTGAGGGATTGATATGTACCAGGCACCGTTAAAGACTATATATCTCATTTAATTCTCTAAGATGTAGGAGCTATTATTACCCGTGTTTTACAGATGAGTTAGTCTCAAAGAATTTAAGTTATATGCCCCAGATCACAGGGTTACTGAGTATGGAGCTGGAATGAAACCAGATCTGCTTGATTCTGTACCTCTGTACACATCTACTATCCCTCATACAGTGAGGGATAAGTCTAATGTGAGAAACGTATTTTAAAATGATTGGAGGAAAAATGTTTGGTTTCTAATAATGAATCTGTATGCTTCCCACTTAGTGATAGTAAGAACTATACAGTTGACTGTGTTTCCTTCTTTAGCTTCACCACTCAAAAGCTGAGAACCAAATTTGAAGCTCAACCACAGCAATTATGTTGGCCCTCATGCTTGGGGTATTTGAGGGATTTTCTTTCCTTAGACTGAATTTTCTATTTCTATTTCTATTTTTATTATTAGTTCTGTGTGATTATTTTTTGTTGTAAGACACAGAATCTTTCGTGGCTAAAAAGAAAAACAAAACAAAACAAAAATCATGGATACAAAGAACAGAATGGAGACTGACATAGGGGAGGGGCTTGGGGAGTGGACAAAATGGGTGAAGAGGGTCAAGAGGTACAAACTTCCAGTTGTAAATAAGTCATGGGGATGTGACATACAGCATGATGACTACAGCCAATAATATTTTAGAGCATACTTAAAAGTTGCCAAGAGAATAAATCCTAAAGTTTAACTTTGTATTGTGATGTATGGTAACTAGACTTATCTTGGTGATCATTTCGCAATGTATGCAAATATCAAATCATTATGATGTACACCTGAAACCAATATAATGTTATATATCAATTAAATCTCAATAAAAATTTTAAAAAGTATGTATATAAATAAAATAAAATGGATATGTTCTGTTTCTGGTTTAAAAATTATTTCTAAAATCTACTGTATGCCACTCATTTGCTTTTCAAAGCCTTTCTTCATACAATACAAAGGAATCCTTTAGCCCAATATCTATTCCATCTCAACTTGATAACAGGGGTCCTCTCCAACTCTTAGTTATTTAAAAACATCTCGATGTACTTATCATGTGCCAGGTGTTAAAAGTGCTTTACAAGAATTCTTATTGCAACCCTATGAAGTAGGTTTCTATCATCCCTCATTTTATAGATGGGAAGCTGACACATAGAAAGGTTATATGATGTTAATGTCACACCATTAGTAAGCTGCTAAGCCAGAATTTAAATTCAGACTGTCTTGCTTAAATCTACACCTTCAAATGAGGCTGATCATTACTGCTAATAAGGTCATATACAATTCATGGTATATAATAAATGCTTAGTAAAAATTTGTTGAATAAATGATTGAATGAATAAATGAATCCCAGGACTTGTCCCCAACCATTCTTACTTCCCTTGCAGGCTGGTCTTATTCTGCTTTTACTTCCACAAGAATCCTGACTCAGCTTGGTCATGGGTTTGCAGCCCTAATATTACGCCTCTAGACTTTGCATCTGGTACCTGGTTTTTCTGGCATGACCCTTTATAGCCACTAAGGACTTTGGCTCAGACTAACTCTATGGTTCTCTCAGCTCGCAGAAACCTCAAGTAGGGCTCTGTCCTAGCACAAGCCCCTTCAGAAACAAATGCTAAGCTTGTCTCACTTGGCTGGAATCCTCAGCAAGTTTAGGTACCCTCAAAAGAGGAGCTCAAAAATTCTAATCAATGGTGTTTGTACTGCTCTGGGATTACTGCATAGCATTGCCCATATATTCAGTCCACACTTGACAGAGAAAATCTAAATATGTAATTGACTGAAGTGGTACAGCTCTAGTGTGACCCTAGGAAGGGAGTTTATTGGAAGAAATGTGATTTTAGCTTTTGGGTATAAAAACACGGTTGTCATCTGAAAGGCAAGAGGAGACTTTTTAAAAAATAAAAACTGGAAATATACATATTAGAAAAGAAATATTCTTTATATTTCCTGATGGAGCTCCATGATAAAATGGCTTATTTTCATCACTTTTCATTTCTAGTTTTTATTGTCTGGTTTTTTTTATTATTTCAATGACTGACGGTATTAAACTGATACTGTTTAAAACAATTTGAAAATAAAAATGTTTACTTTTATCCAAAATATTGTTAAAAATCATCATGCTACAGAATCTCCAACCCAATTTTGCCACTGCTTCAATGGGGGGGGGGTGCAGACCTCAATTTCATGACCCTTCCTCTGCTTCTCTCTTTCTCCTTCCCACCCAGAGTTGGCCTGATTCATAAAAGAAGGATGCAAATGGCAGAGAGGTCCCCAATGTCAACATGAAATTAGGAGTGACCCAAATAAGACATCAAACCTAAGAGTCTGTTTCCCTAGGCTTTTCCCAAGTAAGTGAGCATATTCCAGAGAATGCTAAACCTAGCTTGACAGGATGAGGAGGAACTTGGAGTGAGAGCGCTCACATACATACGGCAATGCTACATACTCCCTGACCTTGAGAGAAAATCCCCCTCATCCTATGGGGATGCCTGGAAGAACCCAGGTTTTGTGAAAGATCTCTCCGGAGCTGGTGGGTTCCTAACTTGCAGACAAAAGGGAGAAGTGAGAAACAGGACCCAAGATGACAGAAAAGCTTAGGGATTGAGAGACAGTATCATTTGTCCTGTTCAGGTGTGATGACAAGGGACCTAGACAATAGAACGTGTTCCCTGCCCATAAACTCTCCTCTGGAAGCACTAACAATACATAGACTTCCACTGACCATGGGAAAGACACTCTCTCCCAAAGGCACTGGTTTTAACTAAGCTCATCAGTTGAGAAGAAGAGTGACTTGTTCAGCTTAGCTTAAGTAAGGAGGATAGGGAAAAGAAGATATTATAGATATGGCGCAATAAGGGAAACAGAGAGTTCAAGGGAATCCAAGAACTGTGGTAGAGAAGGTCAGCTGACAAACATTGACGTTGACCTTCCAAAATGTGGAACTGTTGTTGGAATGAGGCTGCCCAGCCAGGGACTCTAGTTCCCAGACTCCTTGAACCTAGGTACAGCCATGAAACTAGTTTTCACTAATGGAATGTGGAGAAGCTAGTGTGTGTCACTTACAGGACAAAGTGGATAAAAAGGAGGTATGCCTTCCTCATGGTCTCTTTCCCCATCCAACAGCTGAATGCAGGAGACTCCAAGGACCTAGAGGAGTGCAGAGCCACAAGACGGAAGGAGCCTGTGTCCCTAAGTGACCACAGGTGGAAGGGTGCTTCACTGGAAGCAGCTGTATTAGACATGAAGTGAGAAAGGGTGATCGTATTAAGCCACTGAGAATGCAGGTTCATTGTTACAACAGCTATCCATCCCTTAACCACCACATCCAGAGACCAAACTATGACCAGGCCTTAAGATCACTGGAACTGGATCAAAGATACCTCTGGGAACCTTGATAGCAGGAATTCTTGGACTTTTTCTCTAGTGCTATATGATTAATCTGACTCATGTATAAGCTGATCTTTGTGTTCTTTCTCGCTTCTCTTTCATCTGGCCTCCTTCCACTTTTCTGTTTGTCAGTGACATAGCTACAGCCTACTCATAGTTCTTGTTCCCTTATGACTTCAACCTGCCCCTGGACCCTCATAACCGCTTCTACTTGGGCCTTTCACACCTTAGAATCCCATTGCTATCTAGTTCCCTTTATATTTCCTGTAGCTAGAACCTGACTGGTCTAGCTTATTCCTACTGAATAGAGTTGTCAGTGCCAGGCCACCTCATAGGCAAATGGCTGGTTTAATGAATGGCTGCTCTTTGGCCAGGTTTCTACCTGCTCTTCAATAAGCTGTAGTATTTGGGTGGAGAGGGAGGTGAGGGCGACATCATGCGGCGTACAACCTGGCTGCTTAGGGCTGGCCCATTAGCAAGGGCTGTAAAACAAGGTAATGTATAAGAGAACAGGGCTGTGGGAATGGCAGAAACTATGATTATTCAGCACAGAAGGTCTGGCAGGAGAGACAGTTTTCCCCCAGCCCTTGCAGCTATAGGCACAATCCACACAGCCCCTGGGCCTGAGAGGCCCGAGAAGACTCAGCCCCACCAGCTGGTAGGGCCTACTATGAGTCTTACTACCCTAAGCTCAGGCACTGTCACGCTCAAGTCCCATCCACTGCCATGTAGAACATAATCCATAAATCTATGTAGTCATGTCAGTTATGAACTTATACTACTATCCTACTGGGCAGTGAGACCTACCCCGACTTGAAGCCCATTCGGCTAGAGCCATGACCGCTGACCATGTACCTGTTAGTCCTCCTCACTAGAGGATGGATACTGCTCCAGGTTCTCCAGCCACAGTCTGGGGGCCTATTCCAGCTAAACCAGACTACCCTGTACCACTTTGCTCCCTCTCTTCTCACCTCAAGGGTCAGAACTGTCTGGGATTCCTGCTTCCATGCCCCAGTGGGCTTCTTTGGACAGCAACACCGGTCTGGAGGGAGCCCAAGCCCACTTTTTCTCTCTGTACATGATGATATAGATTGCACTCTGTCAGTGCATGGACAGAAAAGGACATTGCCAAAGTTCCAAACAGATGTGCTAAACAGCTCAGCCCTGGACAAGGAGGTAAACCAGCAAGGAAGAACAATGGCCAACAGGAGATAATATGATGGCAGACTTGAAGAGAGTGAGTGATATTTTACCTCACGTTAAGTAAACTGAGAGGTCATGATTGCGTCTGTAATTTCTCTAGGAGAAGGAAGGATAGAAACTGTCATCTATTATTAAGCAGTGATTCTAAGCCAGGCAATGTGCTAGCTGCTTTACACGTATGTTTTATTTAATCCTCACAATGCAATAAATAGTACCGTCACTCATTTTAAAGATGAGGAAATTGAGGTGCAGAGAACATTTGTGGCTTGTCCATGGTTATAGGGGAGAAAGTGATGATACAGGAATTTAAATTCTGTTCTACCAGATTTAAAAACTAATGTACTTTGTTCAGTGCTGCATCACACAACTTGTTCATAGCACATATTTGGCTGTGGTGAAAATGTTTTTGGATGGCTGCCTGTACCACCTATATGTTCTTCTAGTGACAGGATGAGGGTGGTGCCCTCAAAGAAGTGAGAGGCAAATGTCATCCCTCATAAAAGCCTTGTATTTTGGACACTGATCTCTTCCTCCCTCCCTCCCAGATTCTTCTTTGTGTGGTGGCAAACAACAGAAAGGTACCCAAGCAGGCTGTGGAGGTATCTGTTCAAGGAGCTGTTTGGAGACGGTCCTAGGGGCGGTAGATAGCAATGTCACTATGCTGCCATGTTTAATCTCTTAGTCATATTTGCTCATATTGTCCAGCTGTCTTATATTTCTTTTTCAGACCTTAACTTTTCAAATACCACCACCATGTCTTGAGCACTTACTAATTGCCTGCACTATTCCAAATGCTTTATATGCAAAAGCTTTATTGGTCCTCCCAAAAATCCTATGAGGCAGGGGAAGAGCAAGAAATAAATCTAAGACCAAGTAGATAAATGAATGGCACATACACGTAACATTATTCTCCCTGTATTTTACAGATGAGGAAACAGAAACACAGAACAGTTATGTAACTGTCATACACAGCAAGGAAGTGGCAAAGCCCGGATTTACACCCACACAGGTAGCCTGTCTCTGAGGCCATGCTCTTAATCACTGTTTTTACTGCCTTCTTGTCCTTATATCCTCATCTTCTGATCTTTTGCTTCAACTCTTCACTGTGGCCTCGCATATGACTATGGCTCTGAAAGTGGATGCCGCCCTTCTGGTTCTGACCTGTGGCTCCCTTCTTCTGTTAAGACACATTCCAGGCCAACCCAGGCAAGTCTCTCCATCTACTCTGACCACAGGCTGTGTGATTTTTCTCAGTCCTGGCACTAGGGACCAGACGAAGCCCAAGCCTTCCCTTTTAGAACTCTAAACCTCTGCTCCTCCTATTTCCCACCAAAGTCACTGCTCAGAAATTTCTGCAAGGACATGTTAAAAGCAAAGAGCTCCACAAACCTACATAATAGGACTTTTTTTTTCAATAGAAAGCTACCATAGTGGTACATCGACTGCTAAACCATTCCCTTGTAACTAGAAGCATTAGCACAACCCACAGCTTTAAATCTTTCAATAGAGAGACTCAAAACAAGGCAAAGTCGCAATGTTTTTTTTAGTAGTCCTGTTGTAACCAGACAAGCCTCTAGGGTGGGAAGAAGTTAGTCCTTTAACAAGGGCCAGCTCTTAATTATGCTGCTTCCAGGAATGCTGAGGCATGGTCTGCATTCAACAGCGCTCCGGAAGACTGGCCGCGGGCTCTTTGTCATCTAATCACCTGGTAAGAACATCATCTTTGCTTAGTCTTTCCAGAGCCTCTGAATGGTCAACGTTTGGAGTAAGTATTGCAGAACAGAGAGGGGATTGTTAATTATTTCATGGGCCTTCTCTTCGACAGGACAATAGATCAGGCTTGACGTTTATTGAGTGAGGGGGGAAAGCGGGGGAGGCGGGCGCAGTGGTTTCAGGATGGCCTCTGGGTCACAAGGTCAGGTTTCTAAAAGTTATTGTACAGACTGCTGTTGGTAGCTCTGCTTATTAGAGAATTAGGTCCTTTGTGTTGTTTGTAAAAGCACGAAAGTCCCAGCCAGACCCTGGCTTAAGTGAAACTTTTATTGCTGTCAGTCACACGGTCCCTCCAGCCTGAATCGTCTGTGGGAGTTCTTGAAAGACCAACTACCTTTACTCATTCATGGATCTGTGTAGGTAGACCCAAACACTTCAGAGAGAAGAGCATTCCTTGTAATGGCTCCACAGGTGTTTTTCATGAGATGACATGTTTAGACAGTTCTGAAAACTGGGGGTTGCGAGAATTGTTAGCTTTCATCACCCTTTATTGCAATTACTTCCTTACTGCTTGCCTTCTCCACTAGATATAAGCTCTATGAGACCAAATCTATTTTGTTCCCTGCTCTATTCTATGCCCAGGGTCAAGTACAGAGCTTGGCACATAGTAGAAAATAAATATTTGTTGAATAAAAGCAAACATTTATATACTACTTAATGTGTGCCTATCTAATCTATCTAATATTCTAAGACTGACTCTCTCTTCATATATATGTGTGTCTGTGTGTGTGTTTGTGTGTGTGTGTGTGTGTGTATATAAAATGAAAACTGTATGGACTAGTCTCAATTATTAATCCCACTTTACAGATGAGGAGACTGAGGCTCACAGACGTTAAGTAACAATCTCCCTAAGGTCACAGAGCTAGTAAGTGGCAGAGCTGGGATTTGAATCCAGGCTTTGGGCTCCAATGTCCTGTCCATGTTCTTAATCACTATGGTCTATTCCAAGCGTGCTGTAGACACCAAGAATAGTAAGACAGTGGTTTTCCTCACGCAGAGAGTTGTACGAAGGCAGTAAGACTGCTCCAAGGTTTGTTCAAATCAAAATTATTTTAAAAGAAACAAAGGTCTTCATTCCCTCAAATCACTGAGTGAAAGGAGATGGATACGAAACACAGTAGGCCAGGAAAAGCTTGGTGCGAGTGCTCTGGGAAGCTGGGGAGGCCACCTTGGAGACCATAGGAATGAAGAGAAGGGAAGCAAGGCCCCAGAGACACAAAGAATGGGGGCTGGGGAGGAAGATTAGCAACAGGGGGCAGCATGTCTGACTGCTTTCAGAAGGGATGATCATCTTGAACATCAAGGTAGGCACACAGAGCATCGCAGCAAGATCCAGCGAGACACCCCATAATCAGCTTTCCTAAGTGTCTCCCGTTGGAAAGAGGGAGACAGCCAATACCCCAGGCCTGTCCTCTAACATTTCCAGCAGCAAACAGAAAAGGGACTTTTGTGGAACCTCAGAACTAGTCCTGTCTCCCCGCGTACCTTAACAACTGCAGCACTCATCTCCAAAATACCAAATTTACAGAATTCAAGCTCTGCTGCTGAGGAAAAAAGAAAACAAATGAAGAGAAAACAAGAAGACAGTGGTATGCTAAGGAGTTGCAGAGAGCTAATAAAATTGCCCATATTACTTACTCAGGTGATACTACCTATTACACTAACAGTGTTCATTTAGTTCCCAAGTGTCCCATAGGGTATGCACTCAAAACTGTTTTAAAATAGCATTTACTTTAAATCCAGCTTTCCATATTTCCATTTTGATGTACCATATATTCAAGAATGCATTTAAATATTCTATTAAAACGGATTCATTGTCAAATAACATAGAAGCCGCCAAAGTAATAGCTAATATTTCAGCACTAAGCCTTCATCACAGCTACGTCAAACACTTGATGCCCCCTTCATTTCTTTCCAATTCTGGCACCTGTAACCATAGCAACGTACACTGAAACCTTTCAAGCAGAACAGAACTGACAATCACACTAACAGCACAAATACCTGAGCTGAGAAAAGAGAGGGGCGGCCCAAATAGGTAGCTGTTGAAATTAAAAGCTAATGACAAGAAAACAGCTGGAAACAAGTGCCGGCTCACACTGCTGCCTCTCTCTAGCATATGAACGGTATGTTGAGCCCAATTTCATTTATGTTTTATTAGTGGTGCTGCCATTAAGGAATACTTCATTAGGCATCATCTCAACAAAAAGAGTGGAGTGGAAACTTAAGAAAAATAAGTTGTTTGGAGGAAAATTTCAAGGGCTGCATCTGTTTGCCCAGAATTTGCACCATGCATGTTCATGTTTTCTGCTCGTCCGTGGAGCAAGAGACAGAAAAGTGAACCCCTCTTACTGAATCCTCTTGAAATGTAAACACGTGTCCGTGAACTGCAAGGAATTGTCTGCTATTGAGAAAAGACTCCCATTAGCCAATTAGAGTAATTACATGGATTAAGATTTCTTGTTTCTGGTGGTTTCTTCTTTTTTTTTTTTAATCCCTAATTCTTTCTTGCCCAGCAAAGGAAGGGATAAACAGCTGATATAGCCAGAGAATTAAATGGGGGCAAACTAGGGCATTCTCATTTTCAGATTCAAAATGCAATTGAAATTTTATGCTTACCTCAACATAACAACATGTGATGATTTCTGTGCAACGGAAGGCATAAAGGGTCACGTTTCCCCAAGACTTCAATTACAGTAGCTTCTATCTTCCCTAAAACAGCATTTGGTCTCAGAAAATTGCCTTTAATGGTGCAGGTGTTTGTCGAGAGTATCCATCATATTTAGTCCCAAGCACTCCATATTAATTCACTAGTTTCATTAGCAAAAGCCTTTTCTTCCAGATGACAATGAAAAGTAAATATAATTTCAAACAGATGTGCTGGTTTTTCTATGAATCTGAAAGAGGAAAAAGAAGCTGGCATTGGCTGAAGGCAGGAGAGATGAGACTCCAGCACTTAAATGCACACAGCGTGGATCTCTGGAGCATATTCTGAACTAGATCTACGTGCATGGCCCCCTCTGCATCGCAACAAAGTCGGCCCATGCCCAAGCAACTACTTACAATACCTACCAAGCAGACTGTTTCCCAGCTCAATGCAAATGATGGGCATTATTAGTTTTAGGAAGGATGACCTGAAATGCCACTGAAGACAACTTAGCCAGATTCAGTTTCCATTATTTCAGCTGGTAATGTTTTCCTAGCCCTTCAAAAAGTCACAATTATGAATTACTGACAGTATCTGTAAATGTTTCTATATGCATGTTCACATAATACCATAGTCAGAGGTCACCTCTCTGGGAACCTCACTTACCCATGATATAGCCAAGAACTAGAGAGTCAGAAACTAAAGGCCTGTCTGCTTATAATTATTTCAAGTATGATTTTAAAAAGCAGTGTTCAATTCAGTTCAACAAATATCCATGTCGGACTCTTGACCCATACTTATAAGGGCAGGGAAGAGCCTGGAGCTAGTGTCCCACAGCTGCCAGTCTCTGTTTCCAGAGCAAGGAGAAATCTTTCTGTAAGCTTTGGCCTGCATGGCTTTTTCTGCTAATTAACAGGCCCTCTATCCCATCGAGGTCAGTTCCTTGGTGATGCAGAAGCTGATTGTTAGCAGCCATGCCCTCTAAAAATCCCTTAGAAGAATCTTCCCTCTAAAAGAATTACTATGTTGTGCACAAGCCTGTATTTAGGGGAAGATGAAGAGCCTCTGTTTATAGGAGGCATTAGTTCTAGCATTTCTATTAGGAATGATGACTCTGCCAATAACTTCCTGTTAGATGAGAAAGGTCGTTGGAAGTCGTCTACTCCACACACAGCTTAAATGATTGTTAAAAGAAAGCTCAGAGAAATGAAAGAACTTTAATTCCTTGAACACCAAAGTGATCACACTGCTTCCCAGTTAAAACCCTTTTTTGGCTCCCATGGCCTCCAGGACAGAGGCCAAACTCCTTGGCAGGGGTTATAAGGCCTACATAGCTGGGCCTTGCCAACATTTCCATTCTCTCCTCCTTGCCGCCACCCTACACCCTCACCCTTCATGATCCAGCCACACTGGAGCAATGGCTATCAACTTTGGCTGCACATTTGAATCATCAGGCATATTCTGAATCATCTTGATGCTCAGGCTGTATCTCAGACCGAGAGATTCTGATTTAATTGATCTCATTTGGGATCCAGACTTCGGTATTTTCTATAAATTCGCTCGAGCAATTCTAACATTTTGACAAGGTTGAGAACTACTGAGTTAGATGATTTCCGAGTTCCTGTGCGAAACTGAGATCCCTTTCCATGGTGGTGGTGGGGAGGGGAGGTTGTTAATGAGGATAAATTTAAGGATATCTTTAAAAGATGGCTAGAATTTCAGTAGGTAGAAATGAGGAGTAAGAGGCACAGAAAGCCAGGTCTGGTGGCCCAGCTGAGCAGGTAGTGACGTGCAAACATTCTTCTTTACTCTTTGTATGGAATAATTTGGATGGATGATAAGCATACAGTTCAGAGTCTATATTTTTATCCACTTCTATTTACACTTTGCCCAACAAATATTACAACTGCTTCCAATATGCACAAGCATAAATATGTCAAGTGATAACTGGACGAACAGATATTCCTCTAGATACAAAAACAAGTTTTATACATCTTCATTCTAGAAAGCTAGGAAGAGTCAACTCCAAGGCAACAAAACCAATAGCAAGTAAATCTTCATCTTCAAATGGATAGTTCATTTGAAAATGTTTACATTCATCACAGGGTATGCAGTGGTGATAGTAAAGTGGGGGGATTTATTAATGTTCAGATCCATTGTTACTACAGAGAGATATGCATTTACACATGACATTTAGTAGCCAGTTTCTTTAATTTCTCTTGGTAAATTAGTTGTAATCTGAACTGGATGTGCAACCATTTAGTATCATAGCAGTTTAACCTGGAGATATGTTTCAGTTTGGAAGTAGAAGGGACTACAAAGATCTAAATGTTTGCATCACACATTCATGGTGATGTGATTAGGATATAAAGGCCCCAAAAGACCAGGAATCAACAGGTATGGTTTATTAAAAGACTCACTTAAAGACATTTGATTGATTATCTAACAAAAGCTGTGGTATTTGATGAGGTTAAATGTGAAATGCCAAAATAAATATTTGAAAGTAAAATACCCAATCAATCTCTTAATTTACTCAACAGACAGTTGTGGCACATTGTACTAGGCATTGGTGGCAAAACAGGTGAGTAGACAACATCTTTACTTTCAGAATTCCTGCAAGTCTAATGGAAGAGAGCAAAATGATAACTACATGATCAGTGCTGTTTGGGGAAAGGACAGGATACCATAGAGCACAGAGCAGTCATTTATGGGAGACAAAAGCTTCCTGGAGTGACATTTAAGTTGAGACCTAAAATATAAGCATTGTTCATGGTGTGTGTGTGTGTGTGTGTGTGTGTGTGTGCGCACACGCACGTGTGTGTGTGCGCCTTAAGTTGTTTAGAGAGCATAACTCATCCTAGAAATCAAAAGTTCAGTCCAGTTAGGATATGGAGTGTGAGCGTGGCGTATGGCGATAGAGGAAACCAAACCGATAGAGGAAATCAGACTGAGTCCTGAGGCTGTTATAAGCATTTCATCACAACATCCTTGCTGTTACCTGAAAGCAGCTTTGAGAGAAAAAAAAAGAATTAGTCAGATAATATCTACACAGGACACAGCCTGGGAATAAACCAGCTTGGACCAACACCTTTTAGAGATGCTCTAGCACAGTCACTCAGTTGCTTTATTTCAATGTGTGAACCTTCTGGATAAAACTGTGTGGACGTAACCTTCATGGGCTGAATTATGAAAGTGGAACAGGGTACTTCCCCCTTTGGGGACCCTCCAACCTTACCCCACTTTTGTTTCTTGTTTGGTATAGGAAAAGCCAAATAAGGGTCGGCTCACCCTGACCCTGGCAGACAGAAGGGGGCGGACAGAGGAGTGTCATCAAATAGATTCCTAGTGTACAAGACCCTTTGCCTCAAACCTTGTGGAAATTCAAACAACATCAAGGAGTGTTGGCTAGAGAGATAATAGTCATTGGAATGCGATCCTCTACGGCTAGCCAAGTAAAGTGACTAATTTGACTCCTGGCTGACATGGTGCTTGCTTTTTTTGCAGAGAAATACCTCAGAGATAGGATGAGATTTCATGATGATAGGATGAGATTTCAACTCAAGTGCTCTGAGTTGCTTATACTCAAGGTGTAATAAAAATGCAGGGTAGTTTTATAACAAGCACTCAAATGCTTCTGAGAATACCACAGCGTTAACAAGTTCAAAGAAATTTTGAACAGTAATGGCAAAATGCTCAATCTTTCCTCCTTTTTTTTCATTTTCAGCGTCTTTGCTAGAAAAGAAAAAGAAGCATAACTGAATAAACCCTAGAATTAAGATCTCTTTTGAGTGACAATCTCTTTAGTTCTACACAGTTAAGAGAACCCCTATGGGGTTAATAGAAGACTTTGCCTCCTCAGCAGTTACATACCATTTAAAACTCTGGGTAACAAATCATCATCAAGCCTTCTGGGACATCATTTTTAACGCCTTTGGAACCTCTTTCTGGGAGAGAACATTATCCTGATACTGCACAGGACGTAGGGTGCTCCTAGACCCTGCGGGACATCCAGGGTGACTGTCAGGCCCGGGAGCTCACAATGTCACTCCAAGCAATAAGCCAACCACAGATTGTCAGCACTAAAAGGGACAATGCAGCTGTCATTATAGTGTAGGTGGAAACACAGACACTAGCAGTTTACTCCAAACCATGGGGCTAGTCCCAAAGCTGGGACTAGAACCCAGGTATCATTTTTATTTGTATGTTTTCTTAAGCAAGGACAGAGAATTACAAAAGTAAGAGCTGTTATTTGCTGAGCACTGGCTATACCTGAGACACAAAGATAAACCCTTTCCACACATTAACCCATACGATTATTATCCCCATTTTACAGATGCAGAAAATGATGGACAAAGTAACTTGCTCAGGGCTGCACAACTAGCAAGAATCAGAGCCAGAATTCTAACTCGGACCTATGTGACTATAAAGCACATTGCCATCTTGCTTCTAGAATGAGGTGAAGAAGATGAAAGTACTGAGTCAAGGGTATGCTTTTAAGTATCCTGCCAGGCTGTATTTTAAACTTTGACTAACATTGCAGAACCTGGAGTCTCATAAGGAGCAAAAAGTTTCTCCAAATGCAGTAAATATAATCCAATTTTTTTGTGGAGAATATTGCATCACTAAGGAGGCTAGTTGCGTGAATTTGATGATCTCTTTGTTAATCAGATATTTTTGTTGCAAAGACACATGTAAAGGGCTTTGACTCGCAATTGTCTAAAATTGGTGAGGGCAAAGGGAACTAAAGGAAAGGAAAAGAAAAGAACTTGAGCCAAGACAGCCTTGGGTTGTTCGCTAGTTATTCCTCATGGCACTCAGTTTTTTGGTTTCTCCTATTTGAATGCTTAGCACGCCTTAGTGTAATTTTTTGTTCACAAATCTTTCCTTTCAGACAGAACACAGTCTCCCTAAAGAGTGAGGACCTTGTGTTTTCTCCTTTGTATTCCTGGTGCCAAGCACAGTGCCTGACACATACAGATGTTCATAAAAAGGCTTGTGGAACTGAATGCGTGTTTACTGAGTGAATGCACTGTAGCTACATCCACAGGACTTAATAGACCATCCTAGAAACCAAACCAAATAGGGCTTTTGGTAGAATATGAATGACCATGAAAATTCTAGTCTCTGGGATTATTTCGCTAGTTTAAACAACTTTTGGAAATGAACAAGGACAGCCAGTTCAATTTCTAGAAGTCTCTTAGACTACTCCAACAAGACACAGAATGTGAGCCTGGTTCTTTCAGTTTTGAATACTAGGCTTGGCTAGTGGGTGTACGGTAGACGATCTGGGGAGTGAAAGAGCATTATGTGATTAAAGGGTCTATTACATGCACTAGATTGACCTGTACAGCAGATGGAGAAAAAAGCAGCAAGATTTTTTTTCCTAAAACGTTACATCACAGCAGTACCTAATGGTCAATGAGACCTCATAATTAAAAACAGCAAAACCTAACTCATATGACATGATAGCACATGAAACCACCTACCAGGCACAGCAAAGGAAACCAGGGTGGCTTATACTTCGCTTCGTCTCACATTTGTTGACGGTTTCAGGGGCTGTAACATCAAGTGGAAACTTCAGGGCGTAGGCAAGTTGCTCCCTCCGCTACCCACTCTTCCCCTGTGTTCATCTCTAACTCCAAAAGCCCCCTCTAAAATGGAATCCTAAATCTGATTTCCCCCGTTTCCAAAGGCTAAGGCGAAGTATGGGGGAGGGGGGCATAAAAGTGCTCCGGCAGCACGGAGTGCTCAGTGTGCTGCCTGGAGTCTCTTCAGGCAGCCTCACAGAGCTCATTTGAGAGAGAAGAGAGCTGCATGTTATTTATGAGCACATAATATCTCAGCACAGAAAGTCTCAGTCAAAAACATTTTTACCAACATGGTAAGAGTAACATGCTATGCTTAAGTAGATGAATCTATGATTTAGAAAGAGGCAGTTCAAATAAATGGCTAGTTTTCCCATTAGAAGATTTTTCAACTATATCCAGATGGGGAAAAAAAAGAAAGAAAATTAACTGGGATCATAGGGCTCCCTCCATCTTGGGTGCTAATGTTCTATTGACAAGTTATAATGAGAGCTTCTCTGTCCCAGAGTGAGGAATAGGCTCATTAAAACTCGAGGAACAGGAAAGCAAGCTTTCAACTCCCTTGTTTTTTAAACTTCACTGGTTTTTAGAAATACTAAATGAATTGCCTGACAAAACGATGTTATTGATTTCAAAGTGTCTGCATTCTCATGCTTGCATTTGCATTTGAATCTGAGCTACTTAGAGTGTCAGTTGTTGGATAGAAGGATGGAAATGAGAGTTCTATGGTGGGCTCGGAAAGACTGATGTGTTGACTCTGTCACTTAGTCACTGTGGAAATAAGCCTCATACTAACCTTGGTTTCTTCTCGATCAAAACACATCAATTAACATGGTTTGAACATTGCTTTCTTCTGAGTTCGAAGAAAGGAGAATCCCAAATTTCAAACTATTAAATAAGATGGCTGTTCCACAATGTAACCCTATTAGGATGCCAGACTATAACTCTGGAAGGGGCTGTTAATGCACACTCTCAACAATCCAAGCCTGAGCACACATTATGCTGAAACAGTAAATAATCCAAAAATCACTTAGATTTGGTTCTGAGAATTCACTATGTGATTTGTGTGTATGTGTGGCAGGTGTAGCCTCCTAATTACTTTTTCTTATGCTAATATTTGCATAGATTTCTATGCCTCAAGCACATAATTAGCGGCAGAAAGAGGGAGAAGTCAAAGGCGACTCTGAAGTTCAGAGTCATTATTAGGAAGAGAAGTAGCTTTAAGGGAGGACAATGTTTCAGACATGATTTGGAGTTGATACAGGAGGATGAATGCGGCAAAAATGCTCAGTCTTGAGCACTGGGGTTCTCTATCTTCCACAGAGGTAGAAGGGAATCTCAGGGAATGGCCGCAGCTGGGGATAGCTGGAAGCAGAGCAAAGATGGCAAAGGAATCACAGAAGGTGCCATTATTGAGAAAGGAGGAGAATCAGCCTTCCTCTAAATCCCAGCTTTGCAAGGAATGAAATGTTTTGAAGAAGTGTTATGAGAAGCTTGCAAGACGTTCAAGGGGGCAAGGACTGTTACAAGGCCACTGGGAGGTCACTGGACCTCTAAGAGTACAAGTAGAGTACAACGCTTAATAATCAGGTTTCAAGGAGGCATGGAGGGGAGGGGATAAAACAGACTTATATGGAAATACAGCATATACGGAAAGGAGTTGAAAGAGGATGAGAAAAATAAACCTGACACCAACCTGGAGAGCGGGATTGCTTGTCTGTTTCAAGACAGAGGTGACCTATGCCTTTTAAAATTGATTTTGTAGGAGACACTGAATATTGCTGACAAAGGGGGTAACTGGAGAAGCACGGTTTTGAAGGTAGTGACACACAATGGGGTTAGGAACACCCAGAGGTATAGGGAGACGTGGAGGGAAGAAGCACAATCTGCGAGGTGAGTTGGGATGTGAGGAGAGGACAGTTACGTGGGAGATGTGTTGAGGCAGAAGGGGAGCTCATACAATAGGAGGTGAGGGGTGGGCTTGCAGTTGTGAGGAAAGCCAGGGAGTTTGGAATGTTCTGAGCAGGAGTGTCCTAGGAAATCCAAATTAATCAAAAGGATTGTTGAGCAGCAGCGGGGGTCCTGGTGGAGTAACTATATTTGTATTTGACCAACTCTGCCCAAGTCAAACAATATTTTTGAGCCAAGAATAGAATTAAGTCCAGGATCCGGGAGAATGTTCTAAGAAGGGAAGTGAGTGGGTGTGATCCAGCAAAAGAGGAGGTGCGTGGAATAATCAATCCCAAAGTGCCTTTCTCCTTAGGAGCCACAAGATGCTGCTGCTGCTATGTAGCTGTAGGATGCTGGTCTCAGGAAACATTCCATTCATCCTTGCATGCATGCAGAAACTGAGAGGATTGTCAAATGAAGTTTGTTTTGAAAGAAAACATGGAGTTTTAACTAAAGACAGACAAAAAATGTGAAGACGCAAGCCATGCAAAGGTAAAGAAGAAAGAGAAATTTTGAGAACTTGTCATTTATTTAATTACATTGAGGATTGGAGTTTTCCATAACCCCCCTGTCACTGAAAAAACAATTCAAAATTTCCTATGGAAGATAACATGGGGTGTGAGCACATGTTCTCAGATTCCCTATTATCCCCTGACTAATATCTCATGACTAAAAGAAGACATACACCATAGGGGTACTAGGCAAGGACTCTTAAGGCCAAGCCTATGGGTTTAAATCCAAACTGCTGAGACTTTAGACAAGTTAATTACCCTCTCTGTGCCTTAATCTTTCTCATCTGAAAAACAGGCACAATAAGTGGTTATGTCTCATAGGCCTGTTGTGAGGAGTAAATGCATAAGACCCTCTTCATTTAATATGTAAAATACTTATAAAGCACTGGCAGAAAGTACTACAGTATTGCTATTATTGAGTGCCTTTGCCCAGTATTTTCATAAAGTGTGGCTTACACGACTATTAACATGCATATATGATTCCTTTATTTTGCATCTTTGTATTTTTCTCACTTCCCTCCCTGTATTGTAGGCTCCTGGGAGGCAAAGACCATATCCTATACATCTTTATATTTAGCCCTGTTCTGATCATCAACAGTTGTGTCAGAAACAACCACACAACTTAGGGGCCTAAAACAGCAACCATTTTCTTATGCTCACCAATTCTGTGGGTCAAGAATTCAGAAAGGAGACAGCAGGGTTGGCTCTTCTCTACATCATGACGGCTTGAGGGTCAGCTCCATGACCCGAATGACTGGTGGAGTAACATGAACAGCTGGGGGCTACAATAGCTGGGGCTGGGGGATCCACTTCCAAGCTGGCTTCATCACTCACATATCTAGTGCCTGGGTGGGAATGGCTGAAGAAGTGACTTAGCTGGGACTATCCATAGGAAACGCTAGCTGTGTTTTCTTCAAGATGCCCATCTCAGGGTAGTTTTCCTTCTTACATGTCGGCTCACAACTCCAAGAGCAAGTATTCCAGAGAACAAGATGGAGTGGTTTGGCTTTTATGACCAAGCCTCAGAACTTACATAGTGTCACTTCTGTCATACTCTACTGGTCAAAGCAGCCACAAGCCCAACTAGATTTAAGGGAAGGGAATAGATTCCACTTATCAATGGGCAGAGTGTCAAAGAATCGTGGCCAACTTGTTAAACTGCCACAACCCCTTTCGTGGCACCTTTTGTTTATAATGCCGCAACACCTCTCCTAACTATTCCCTTCTCTCCATCCCCTCCACCACTGCTCTAGTTCAGGTCTTTGTCTTCTCTTCCCTGGAACACTGCAATCATTTTCTAAATGATCTCTCTGCCTCCACCCCTGCTTCCTCTTATCCATTTTCCACAGAGAAGCCAGAGTAAATTTGCAAAAACATAAATCGGATCCTGCATTCGCTTCCTTAAAACCCATCCATACTTTCCCGTTGCCCTGAGAAGAAAGTCTAAACCCCTTACCACTGCTGCCCACGTCTCCTACCTCTTCTCTCATCATGTCTCTGCCTCATGTTTTACACCCTGGTCACTCTGATCTTCTCTTGAGTTGCCTCCTCCAGTGTTTCCCATCTCAGCAAATAGAACCAAACTGCCACAAACTTTCCATTCATTTCTACCTTCGCCCCAGTCCAGACCCCCAATCATTTCTCTTCTTGACCACAGTAATAGCCTCCTAGCTAGCCTTCTTCTATTCTTGCCCTACACTACCCATAAATTCTCTTTCTAAAACTTGCATTTCTATCCCATAAGTACTTTAGGCACAAAAGTTTCAAAACTGAACTCAAACCTGACCCCAAACCTGCTCCTTTTTCTGAATTCTCTCTTTCAGTGAATGGCCCCCAGTTCTCCAATCCACAACTTTGGGCTTCATCCTTGACCTCTACCCACTCGTCCACATCTCACAATCAGGCACCAAGTCCTTTAAAGCATACAGTGTAAACTATAGCCCTTAAAAGAAGACAGTCTTGGATTCAAGTCCAGGCTCTGCCATTTACTAGTTACATAATTTAGGGAAAGCAGGTTCTCTGTTTATGTCTGTAAGCTTGAAAAAGTAATAATATATATTTCTCAGCATAAATATGAGTTTTCAAGGAAATAATTCTTGAAAACCATTTGTGTCATGCTTCCCATATTAGAAAATCAATAAGAGCTTTATAATGGTTAGTTATTCTTATTATTAAATTAGATTCTTAACCTGGTTTGAATAAACAATCTAGAAAAAGTGTTTCTGGAATAACTGAGAAAATTAAAAATTTATGGCTATTACATGATACCAGGAAATTAATTTTGTTAGGTGTGTAAAGTCCAGTATGGCCATTTGAGAAAATGTTCTTAAATTTTTTAGAGATTCATATGGATGTATTTATGATGTAACTATCTAATTTACTTTATATCTCCAAGGAAAAATAGATGATGCATATACAACAAAATATTAACAATTTTTAAATTTAGATGATGGGTATTCATTAACCTATTCTTTATTTTTCTTCTTGTTTGAAAATTTTAATAAATAAGAAGTAAAATAAAGAAATAAAAAGAATAAACACAAGATTAAAAGTCCATCTATGATATCTCTAGAATCATCTACTTCTCTTCATTCCCAACCACTGCTCTAGTTTAGAGATTGGCAAATTTTTCCTATAAGGGGCCAGATAGTATTGATGAATATTTTAGATTCCATGGGCCATACAATCTCTGTAACAACTACTCAACTCTGCCATTGTAGCACAAAAGCAGCCACTGACAATACATAAATGAATGGGCATGGTTTTTTTCCAATAAAACTTTATTTACAGAAACAGGCAGGTGATGGGCCAGATTTAGCCCATGGGCTGTAGTTTGCTGACCCCTGCTCTAATTGAAGCACTCATCTACTCTAACCCAGAGTGCGAGGACTCTCTTACAACCCTCTTACCCATCTCCTTCCATTCAGACTTGTCCTCACTCCACTCCATCCCTTATAGATTGACAGTAGCAGTTCCCCTACTTATTTTTATTTATTTATTTGTTTATTTATTTATTTTTGGCTGCGTTGGGTATTCGTTGCTGCGCGCTGGCTTTTCTCTAGTTGTGGCGAGCAGGGGCTACTCTTCGTTGTGGTGCATGGGCTTCTCATGATGCTGGCTTCTCTTGTTGTGGATCATGGGGTCTAGGAGCATGGGCTTCAGTAGTTGTGGCAAGCAGACTCAGTAGTTGTGGCTAGCTGGCTCTAGAGCACAGGCTCAGTAGTTGTGGCTTAGTTGCTCTGCGGCATGTGGGGTCTTCCCGGAGCAGGGCTCGAACCCGTGTCCCCTGCATTGGCAGGCGGATTCTTAACCACTGCACCACCAGGGAAGCCCAGTTCCCCTACTTAGAACTGGGCAGTAGTTTCCCATCATCTTCTCACTCTCCCTCACTATGTTTCCAAACCTGACTCCCATCATTAACCCCTAACAGGCACCCCCCGCATGCATCCTTTTCTTTATACGTGTCTTTATTTTTTAAACAACTTTATTAACATATCTTTGACATATAAAAGGTGTATATAATTAAAGTGTACAACTTGATGTTTTGATATATGTATACGTTGTGAAAAGATCACCACACTCAAGCTAAATAACTTATCCATCACCTCTGCACAGTTATCTTGTGTGTGGGGTGGGTAGTGAGAATATTTAAGATCTATCCTCCTACCAAATTTCAAGTATACAGTACAATATTGTTAACTATTATAATCATGCTGTACATTAGATCTCCAGAACTCATCTATCTTGCATAACTGAAAGTTGTACCCTTTGATCAACATCTCCCCATTTCCCCCTCCCCCAACCCTACTTACACCTGGCAACCACCATTACCCTCTCTGCTCCTATGAATTTGACTGTTTTAGACTCCACATATGAGTGAGATCACACAATATTTGTCTTTCTGCACAGACACATTCTTTAGTCTCCCAGGTCTTCTTGTTTTCAGATCTCTCCTGCTTGGATGACTTCTCCCCACCTCACTTCCGTACTTGAAGTGTTACTCAAACTCTTCCTCCCTCAAGACTCAGCTCAGTCATCGCCTTCCCTCTGGTAAGCCTCAGTCTTTTCCCCAACGTACATATATGCATGTGCATATGTACACACACACACACACACACACACACACCAGAAGTAGTCAAGGTTGGGGCTCCTCCTTGGTACTCTCAATATCTCTAGGGTGTCTCTTTTTCATGGCACTTGTCACACTTCCTGTCATGATGTGATTACTTCTCTGCTTTCATCATTGGTCTAGAAGTTTATTGAGAGCAGATACTATCTTATTTATCTCAATGTCTGTTACAAAGCCTGTCATATGATTAAATGAATATTCAGATCTATGACAAACATGCCCTTCATTAAGGAATTTCAAGATACTAACTCTGAAGAAAAGTAGTTGGACTTCACACAATCTCTAGAAATATAAAAATTACGAGCAAACAAATAAATAAACACAGGAACCCCAGTGCTTCCTATTGGAGATCAGTTAGATCACATTACGATCAAATAGTCTAGAGATCACTAAAGCACTCTTCACTATCCTAGGAGGAGCTTTGGTTTCCTGAAAGATGTAATAACCTCTAAAATGACTGTATCATGCTCAGGGCTTCCATCCCTAACCCACATGGGCTTCTTCCATCCGGTAATTACAGCTCCTAGCTGGAGTTCATAGCTTGGTAAGTAGACCACAGGCTGGATTTCAGTCCCCATTCACCATGTTGGCCAGAAGCCCTTGTGCAGTGAACAACCTGTACAAACATGTGCAGTGGCCCTTTTTGTATCCCCAGATGATATTTATGGATGAGTCAAAGCAAAAAAATGGCATAATTTTTGCAGAGTGAGCAAACAATCCATTGGTACAGCATTTACTCCTCAGCTTGTTTTATACCAGTAGTTTTCAACAGGGGGCATACAGTGAGCGTGGTATCAGAATCACATGGGGAACGTTTTCAACTTACACATGCATGTTCCCACACTCTAGTTCCTGATCTCAAAATTCTGATGTATTTCATAAGGGGTGTTCTTATCCCCAAAATATGGCATGTCCCAAGGGGCAGAACATGTCTGGATGTGGATGTGACTTTCCAGTGCTCCACAGGTGATTCTAGTACCCCTTCTATCACCCCATATACTCGTAGCTGCTTGAGAGTCACTTATCCACTCCTTTAAGCTACAAGCAAAGGAACTGGTTTGAGCCATGTTCCATGTACCTATAGACACAACCAGTCCAGATTACACCTTCTGTAAGACCTTGGTAAGATGTAAATTAAATAACCAGGCAAGGCCTGATTCATAAACTCAAACACAAATGATTATTCTGGTTCATGCCATGATGAAAGTTGTGGCCTGAGTTATTTAAGCAAGGAAATTTTAGCATAAACAGATTGAGCAGTGAGTTTTACCACACTGAAGAATCAGTCCATATAATTGGGAAATTAAACCATTCTATTTTTAAGCATTATTTGGGATTTTTAAACATACCATTCTCAGATTCCTTGATGAGGAGTTATATTTTAATTATGTTCAACAGGAATTTCTTCAGCTTTTATTATGTGCAAGTCTGTGTGTTGGCAACTGTCAGGGAAATAAATATTGAAAAATAAGAAGTATCATTCCTTCAAGGAGCTTCAAGACTGCTTGTGGGGGCCTCCCTGGTGGCGCAGTGGTTGAGAGTCCGCCTGCCGATGCAGGGGATACGGGTTCGTGCCCTGGTCTGGGAGGATCCCACATGCCGCGGAGCGGCTGGGCCCGTGAGCCATGGCCGCTGGGCCTGCGCATCCGGAGCCTGTGCTCCGCAACGGGAGAGGCCACAACAGTGAGAGGCCCGCATACCGCAAAAAAGAAAAAAAAAAAAAAAAAAAGACTGCTTGTGAATAAATCAAGTGGGGAAATAATTCAAGGTATACAGGGCTTCTCAAATAGGAGGGGAGGTATCCTCTTCCCAAGAAGGGCCTTTAGGATCCATGCAATGGAGGATTTTGTTGTGGATGCCATTTGTGGTTTTAATGAAGCAAAACATTCTAAGTTTATAATGTACATTTTCTGAAATAGTTGAGCCACATAATATTCTGGGATATTTAGTGTATGATAAGGGCTTTCTGAAATCACACTGCCCACTCTTCCAGTTCCATTTCTTTCCCTATATGACAATTTTCACATACTCCTTTAGACGATGGAAGGCCCCTTCCTGCTCACATTAGAATCACTAACAATATATAAAGCAAATATTAATAGAACTGAAGGGACAAACAGACAGCAATACAGTAATAGTAGGAGACTTCAATACCCCATTTTCAAGAATGGATTGATCATCCAAACAGAAAATCAATAAGGAAACAGAGAACTTGAATAATAATATAACCAAAATGGATATAATATGCATATGCAGAATACTCCATTCAGCAGCAACAGAATACACATTCTTCTAAAGTGTACAGAACATTCCCCAGGATAGATCAGATGTTAGGTCACAAAACAAGTCTTAAAATGTTTAAGAAGAGGACTTCCCTGGCATTCCAGTGGTTAAGACTCCACGCTTCCACTGCAGGGGATGTGGGTTCGATCCCTGGTTGGGGAACTAAGAACTCACTTGCCATGTGACATGGCCAAAAAAAAAAGTTTAAGAAGACAGAAATCATATCAAGTATCCTTTCTGACCACAATGATAGGCAATGAGAAATCAACAACAAGAGGAAAATTGAAAAATTTACAAATATGTGGAAACTAAAAAACACACTCTGAAACAACTAATGGATCAAAGAAGAAATCGAAAGGGAAACTTTAAAAATGTATTGAGACAAATGAAAATGGAAACATAACATATCAAAATTTATGGAATGCAGCAAAAGCATTTCTAAGAGGGAATTTTTTTGGCGATAAACATCTGCATTTAAAAAAGGGAAGATCTCAAATAACCTGACTTTAAACTTCAAGAAACTAGAAAAAGAAGAACAAACTAAGTCCAAAGTTAGCAAAAGAAAGAAATAATAAAGATTAGTGCAGAAATCAATGAAATAGAGACTAGTAGAAAAGATCAATGAAATTAAGACCTAGTTTTTTAAAAGATGAACAGAATTGGCAAAGTTTTAGCTGGATGAAGATAAAAAGACTCAAATAAATAAAATCTAAAATGAAAGAGGAGACGTTACAACTGATACGACAGAAATACAAAGAATAAGAGACTACTATGAACAATTATACACCAACTAATTGGATAATCTAGAAGAAATGTATAAATTCCTAGAAACATACAACCTACCAAAACTTAAACATGAATGAATAGAAAATCTGAACAGACCAATAATGAGTAAAGAGATTGAATCAGTAATCAAAAACTAACAAAGAAAAAGCCCAGGACCATATGGCTTCACTGATGAATGCTATCAAATAGTGAAAAAAAATTATCAGTAATCATTCTTCAACTTTTCCAAAAAACTGAAGAGGCAGGAAAACATCCAAACTTATTTTACAAGGCCAGCATTATCCTCATACCAAAGCAATATAAGGACACTACAAGAAAGTTACAAGTGATCTCCCTGAGGAACACAGATGCAAAAATACTCAATGAAATACTAGCAAACCAAATTCAACAGCACATTAAAAGGATTATACATCATGATCAAGTGAGATTTATTGTTGGAATGCAAGGATGGTTCAACATATGCATATCAATAAATATGATGCACAACATTAACAGAATGAAGAATAAAAATTATATGATCATCTCAATGGAGGCAGAAAAAGCATTCGATGAAATTCAACATCCTTTCATGATAAAGATGATCAATAATTTGGACACAGAAGGGATGTATCTCAACATAATAAAGGCTGTATATGACAAGCCCATCACACTCAATGTTGAAAAACTAAAAGCTTTTCCTCTATGATCAGTCCCAAGGATTCTTACTCTCACTACTTCTATTTAGCATAGTACTGGAAGTCCTAGCCAGAGCAATTAGAGCAAGAGAAAACAGGCATTCAGCTTGGAAAGGAAGAAGTAAAGTGTCTCTATTTGCATATGACATAATGTTATATGTAGAAAACCCTAAAAACTCAACCAAAAAGCTGTTAGAACTAATAAACAAATTCAGTAGGGTTATAAGATAAAAAAATCAACACACAAAAATCAATTGTGTTTCTATACACTTACAATGAACTAGCCAAAAAAGAAATTAAGATGACAATCTCTTTTACAATAGCATCAAAAATAATAAAATACTTAGGAATCAATTTAAGAAAGTGAAAGATCTGTACACTGAAAACTACAAAATTCTGATGAAAGAAATCGAAAAAGACACAAATAACTGGAAAGATGTAATGTGTTCGTGGATCAGAAGAATGAATATTGTTAAAATGTCCATTCTATCCAAAGCATCTACAAATTCAATGCAATTAATCTACAGAGTCAGTGCAATCTCTATCAGAATCCCAATGGCATTGTTCACAGAAATAGGAAAATCAATCGTAAAATTTGTATGGAACCACAATAGATCCTGAATAGACACAGCAATTTTGAGGAAGAAGAACAAAGATGGAGGCATCACACTTCCTGATTTCAATATATATTAAAAAGCTGTAGTAATCAAAACAGTATGGTACTGCCATAAAAACAGACGTATAGACCAACGGAACAAAATAGAGAGCCTAGAAATAAATCCAACATCAAACTGATGTTTGACAAAAGTGCAAAGAACACACAATGAAAAAAGGACAGTCTCTTTAATAAATGGTGTTTGAAAACAGTATCCACATACAGAAGAATGAAATTGGACCCTTATCTCACACCAGATACAAATATCAACTCAAATGGATTAAAGACTAAAATGTTAGACCTGAATCTGTAAAACTACTAGAAGAAAAACATAGGGGAAATCTCTTTGACACTGCTCTGGGCAATGATTTTTTTTGGATATGACCCCAAAAGCAGAGGCAACAAAAGCAAAAATAAACAAGTGGGACTGCATCAAACTAAAAAGCTTCTGAACTGTAAACAAACAACAGAGTGAAGAAACAGCCTAAAGAATGGGAGAAAATACTTGCAAACCATACATCTTATAGGAGATTAATATCCAAAAAATATAAAGAAATCAAACGACTCAAAAGCAAAAAAAGGGAAAAGAAATAATCTGATTAAAAAATGAGCAAACAACCTGAATAAGCAGTTTTCCACAGAAGATATGCAAATGCAAACAGTATATGTAAAGATGCTCAACATCATTAATCATCAAGGAAATACAAATCAAAACTTCAATGAGATATCACCTCACTCCTGTCAGAATGTCTATCATCAAAAAGACTACAAATATCCCCATATCCCCTATGTATACATATAGCTGATTCATGTTGTTGTACAGCAGAAACTAATACAACATTGTAAAGCAATTAAACTCCAATAAACATATAAAATTTAAAAAAAAACAATTATCAGAACAACGGAACAAAATATTTAAACCAGAAACAAACCCAAGTAAAGAAAATTCAATCAATCAAATGGAATGTGATAGACCTTGGTATATATCACAAACTGGTGGGTATAAGAAAACTTGGTTAACAATTCAAAAAAATTTTTTGATCCACAACACATACCATAGGACACAAAAATAAATTTCAGATGAATTAAAAGCCTAAATGTGATAAAATTTTAAAACTCATGAAATATAAGAAAATATTACTGAAGTACTGTAATAGTAAAGAATTTCTTGTAGAAGCACAAAAAACATAATTAAAAAGAAAAAATAAATTTCATTATATGAAAAAGAAAGACTACAAATAACAAATGTTGGAGAGGATGTGGAGAAAAGGGATCTCTCGTACACTGTTGGTTGGGAATGTAAATTGGTGCAGCCACTGTAGAAAACAGTATGGAAGTTCCTCAAAAAACTAAAAATAGAACTATCATATGATCCAGCAATCCCACTCTGGGTATATATTGAAAGGAAATGAAATAAGTATCTTGAAGAGATATCTGTACTCCCATGGTTACTGCAGCATTTTTCACAATAACCAAGATTTGGAAATAATATAAGTGTATATAGATTGATTAGTTCAAGATGGCAGAGTAGAAGGACGTGCACTCATTCCCTCATGTGGGAGCACCGGAATCACAACTAACTGCTGAACAATCACTGACAGGAAGACACTGGAACTCACCAAAAAAGATACCCCACATCAAAAGACAAAGGAGAAGCCACAGTGAGATGGTAGGAGGGGTACAATCACAATAAAATCAAATCTCATAACTGTTGGGTGGGTGACTCATAAACTGGAGAACACTTATAGCACAGAAATCCACCCACTGGAGTGAAGGTTCTGAGCCCCACATCAGGCTTCCCAACCTGGGGCCCAGCAACGGGAGGAGGAATTCCTAGAGAATCAGACTTTGGAGGCTACAGGGATTTGATTGCAGGACTTCAACAGGACTGGGGGAAACAGAGACTCCACTCTTAGAGGGCACACACAAAGTAGTGTGCACATCAGGATCCAGGGGAAGGAGCAGTGACCCCATAGGGGACTGAGCCAGACCTACCTGCTAGTGTTGGAGGGTCTCCTGCAGAGGTGGGGGGTGGCTATGGCTCACTGCAGGGACAAGGACAATGGCAGTAGAAGTTCTGGGAAGTGCTCCTTGGTGTGAGCTTTCCAAGAGACCGCCAGTAGCCCCACCAAAGACTGGAGTAGGCTCCAGTGCTGGGTCGCCTCAGGCCAAACAACCAACAGGGAGGGAACCCAGCCCCACCCATCAATAGACAAGTGGATTAAAGTTTTACTGAGCTCTGCCTACCACAGCAACACCCAGCACCAGCCACCACCAGTCGCTCCCATCAGGAAGCTTGCACAAGCCTCTTAGATAGCTTCATCCCCAGAGGGCAGACAGCAGAAGCAAGAAGAACTGCAATCCTGCAGCCTGTCAAATGAAAAACACATTCACAGAAAGAGAGACAAAATGAAAGGGCAGAGGACTATGTAGCAGATGAAGGAACAAGATAAAACCCCAGAAAAACAATTAAATGAAGTGGAAATAGGCAATCTTCCAGAAAAAGAATTCAGAATAATGATAGTGAAGATGATCCAGGACCTCAGAAAAAGAATAGAGGCAAAGATCAAGAAGATGTTAAAGAACAAACACATAGAAGAAATAAAGGACAAACAAACAGAGATGAACAATACAATAACTGAAATGAAAAATACACTAGACCGAAACAATAGCAGAAAAACTGAGGCAGAAGAACGGATAAGTGACCTGGAAGACAGAATGGTGGTATTCACTGGAACAGAACAGAAAAAAGAACAAAGAATAAAAAGAAATGAAGACAGCCTAAGAGACATCTAGGACAACATTAAACACACCAACATTCACATTATAGGGGTACCAGAAGGAGAAGAGAGAGAGAAAGGACTCAAGAAAATAATGGAAGAGATTATAGTTGAAAAATTCCCTAACATGGGAAAGGAAATAGCCACCCAAGTCCAGGAAGAGCAGAGAGTCCCAGGCAGGATAAACACAAGGAGAAAGATGCTGAGACACAGAGTAATCAAATTGACAAAAATTAAAGACAAAGAAAAATTATTCAAAGCAACAAGGGAAAAATGACAAATAACATACAAGGGAACTCCCATAAGGTAAACAGCTGATATCTCAGCAGAAACTCTACAAGCCAGAAGGGAGTGGCACAATATACTTAAAGTGATGAAAGGGAAGAAACTACAGCCAAGATAACTCTACCCGGCAAGGATCTCATTCAGATTCGACAACGAAATCAAAAGCTGTACAGACAAGCAAAAGCTAACAGAATTCAGCACCACCAAACCAGCTCTACAACAAATGCTAAAGGAACTTCTCTAAGTGAGAAACACAAGAGCAGAAAGGGATCTACAAAAACAAACCCGTAACAATTAAGAAAATGGTAATAGGAACATACATATCAATAATTACCTTAAACGTGAATGAATTAAATGTTCCACCCAAAAGACACTGGCTCACTGAATGGATACAAAAACAAGACCCATATATATGCTGTCTACAAGAGACCCACTTCAAACCTAGGGACACATACAGACTAAAAGTGAAGGGATAGAAAAAGATATTCCATGCAAATGGAAATCAAAAGAAAGCTGGAGTAGCAATACTCATATCATATAAAATAGACTTTAAAATAAACAACGTTACAAGAGACAGGGAGGGACACTACATAATGATCAAGTGATCAATCCAAGAAGATATAACAATTAAAAATATAGGGCCTCCCTGGTGGCGCAAGTGGTTGAGAGTCCGCCTGCCGATGCAGGGGATACGGGTTCGTGCCCCGGTCTGGGAGGATCCCATATGCCGCGGAGCGGCTGGGCCCGTGAGCCATGGCCGCTGAGCCTGCGCGTCCGGAGCCTGTGCTCCGCAACGGGGGAGGCCACGGCAGTGAGAGGCCCGCATAGCGCAAAAAAAAAAAAAAAAAAAAAAATATATATATATATATATATATTCACCCAACATAGGAGCACCTCAATATATAAGGCAACTGCTAACAGCGATACACGAGGAAATCGACAGTAACACAATAATAGTGGGAGACTTTACCACCTCACTTACACCAATGGACAGATCATACAGACAGAAAATTAATAAGGAAACAGAAGCTTTAAATAACACAATAGAACAGATAGATTTAATTGATATTTAAAGGACTTTCCATCCAAAAACAGCAGATTACACTTTCTTCTCAAGTGCACATGGAACAATCTCCAGGATAGATCACATCTTGGGTCACAAATCAAGCTTCAGTAAACTTAAGAAAATTGAAATCATATCAAGCATCTTTTCTGACCACAACGCTATGAGATTAGAAATGCATTACAGGGTAAAAAACAAAAACACATGGAGGCTAAACAATATATTACTAAATAACCAAGAGATCACTGAAGAAATCAAAGAGGAAATCAAAAAATACCTAGAGACAAATCTCATCGAAAACACGATGATCCAAAACCTATGGGATGCAGCAAAAGCAGTTCTAAGATGGAAGATTATAGCAGTATAATCCTACCTCAAGAAACCAGAAAAATCTCAAACAAAAAATCTAACCTTACACCTAAAGGAACTAGAGAAAGAAGAACAAACAAAACCCGAAATTATTAGAAGGAAAGAAACCATACAGATCAGAGCAGAAGTAAATGAAATAGAAACAAAGAAAACAATAGGAAAGATCAATAAAACTAAAAGATGGCTCTTTGAGAAGATAAACAAGATTGATAAACCTTTAGCCAGACTCATCAAGAAAAAGAGGGAGAGGACACAAAACAATAAACTTAGAAATGAAAAAGGAGAAGTTACAATGGACACCGCAGAAATACAAAGAATCATAAAAGACGACTACAAGCAACTCTATGCCAATGAGATGGACAACTTGGAAGAAATGGATGACTTCATAGAAAGTTATAACCTTCAAAGACTGAACCAGGAAGAAATAGAAAATATAAACAGACCAATCACAGGTGATGAAATTGAAACTGTGATTAAAATCTTCCAACACACAGAAGTCCAGGACCAGACGGCTTCACAGGCGAATTCTATCAAACATTTAGAGAAGAGCTAACACCCATCCTTTTCAATCTCTTCCAAAAAATTGCAGAGGAAGGGACATTCCCAAACTCATTCTACAAGGCCACCATCACCCACGTTGCATTCCTATACACTAACAACAAAAGATCAGAAAGAGAAAAAGAATAAAATACCTAGGAATAAACCTACCTAGGGAGACAAAAGACCTGTACTCAGAAAACTATAAAACACTGATGAAAGAAATCAAAGATGACACAAACAGATGGAGATATACCATGTTCTTGGATTGGAAGAATCAGTATGGTGAAAATGACTATACTACCTAAAGCAATCTACAGATTCAATGCAATCCCTATCAAATTACCAGTGGCATTTTTTCCAGAACTAGAACAAAAAATCTTAAAATTTGTATGGAGACACAAAAGACCCCCCGAATAGCCAAAGCAGTCTTGAGGGAAAAAAAAACAGAGTTGGTGGAATCAGATTCCCTGACTTCAGCTTATACTACAAAGCTACAGTAACCAAGACAATATGGTACTGGCACAAAAACAGAAATATAGATCAATGGAACAGGATAGAAAGCCGAGAGATAAACCCACGCACCCATGGTCAACTAATCTATGACAAAGGAGGCAAGGATATGCAATGGAGAAAAGACAGTCTCTTCAATAAGTGGTGCTGGGAAAACTGGAGAGCTACATGTAAAAGAATGAAATTAGAACACTCCCTAACACCATACACAAAAATAAACTCAAAATGGATTCAAGACCTAAATGTAAGACCGGACACTAAAAAACTCTTAGAGGAAAACACAGGAAGAACACTCTTTGACATAAATCACAGCAAGATCTTTTTTGACCCAGCTCCTAGAGTAATGGAAATAAATACAAAAATAAACAAATGGGACCTAATGAAGCTTAAAACCTTTTGCACAGCAAAGGAAACTATAAACAAAGCGAAAAGACAACCCTCAGAATGGGAGAAAATATTTGTAAATGAATCAATGGACAAAGGATTAATCTCCAAAATATATAAACAACTCATGCAGCTCAATATTAAAAAAACAAACAACCCAATCAAAAAATGGGCAGAAGACTTAAATAGACATTTCTCCAAAGAAGACATACAGATGGCCAAGAAGCACATGAAAAGCTGCTCAACATCACTAATTATTAGAGAAATGCAAATCAAAACTACAATGAGGTATCACCTCACACCAGTTAGAATGGGCATCATGAGAAAATCTACAAACAACAAATGCTGGAGAGGCTGTGGAGAAAAGAGAACCCTCTTGCACTGTTGGTGGGAATCTAAATTGATACAGCCATTATGGAGAACAGTATGGAAGTTCCTTAAAAAACTAAAAATAGAACTACCATACGACCCAGCAATCCCAGTACTGGGCATATACCCTGAGAAAACCATAATTCCAAAGACACATGCACCCCAAGTTCATGGCAGCATTATTTACAATAGCCAGGTCATGGAAGCAACTTAAATGCCACCGACAGATGAATGGATAAAGAAGATGTGGTATGTATATACAATGGAATATTACTCAGCCATAAAAAGGAATGAAATTGGGTCATTTGTAGAGACATGGATGGACCTAGAGTCTGTCCTACAGAGGGAAGTAAGTCAGAAAGAGAAAAACAAATACCGTATATTAATGCATATATGTGGAAACTAGAAAAATGGTACAGATGAACCGGTTTGCAAGTCAGAAATAGAGACACAGATGTAGAGAACAAATGTATGGACACCAAGGTGGGAAAGTGGGGGGGGGTTGGGGGGGGGATGAAGTGGGAGAGTGGGACTGGCATGTATACACTAATATGTATAAAATGGATAACTAATAAGAACCTGCTGTATAAAAAAATAAACAAATAAAATAAAGGCAAAAAATAGTGTATATAGATTAATGAATGGATAAAGATTATATATATATATATATATGAAATCCAGCCTTTAAAAACATGGAAATCCTACCATTTGTAACAATATGAATGTGCCTTGAGGACATTATGCTAAGTGAAATAAGTGAGACACAGGAAGATAAATACTGTATGACCTCACTTACATGTGGAATCTAAAAATGTCAAACCCATAGAAGCAGAGACTAGAATGGTGGTTGCCAGGGGCTGGGGGAGTGGGGAAAATGGGAAGATACTGGTCAAAAAGTACAAAATTTCTGTTATGCAGGATGAATAATTTCTGGGGATCTAATCTACAGCATGGTAATTATACGTAATAAAAGTATATTGTATACTTGAAATTTGTTGAGAGTAGATCTGTGCATTCACCCCAAAAAGGTAACTATGTGAGGTAATGTGTATGTTAATTAAGCTGATTGCAGTAATCATGTCACAATATAAACCTATATCGAAACATCACTTTGTACACTTTAAATATATAAATTTTTTATTTGTCAATTATACCTGTATAAGGCTGGGGAAATTTTTTTTAAAAAAGCACTAAGGGTACTGAAAGGTATTGTCAATAGGAGTGTGTGAATCGAGCGGGGGCAAGAGTAAAAGGTTCAGATGCACAGATATGATAAGTGTCCTAAGTGAAATTATGACATGAAGTGCTATGATATACTCGAAAAGCTTTCTGAGTTCAAACGAGGGAAAGACTTGATATGGTTGAGGATCTCAAGAGAGAGATGAGGTTGGAGATAAACTTCAAAGGATTATAAAATTTTCAAATTAAAATTTTGAAAGCATTTAAAGTAGAAGGAATAGCAGAGGCAAAGACCTAGAGGTGGGAAAGTGCAGATAAAAGTGTTTGGGACAAGGCAACGATTGTGCTTAGAACACAGGCTGTGTGTAGTGTCTAATGCAAGATCAGTCAGGGAAGGGAAGGCAGCCTCACGCTTGACCTCCAGGTGAGATTTCCATCAGACACTGTTTTTGGCATGGACAATGTCTGGTTTCAATCTCAGGGAAATTTTGGATTGAGAGGAAGCACGTTTACATCATTGAGCCCCATGAGTTTCTCAAGTTTTGTGCCACTTGGCATAACATTGATATTGATATTGATGTCAAAATTGAGAGAGATAAAGTAGTGGTTCAGAGCAGACTCTGGGGCAGACTGCCTGGGTTTGAATGACTAGCTGGTGACATTAGAACCATTACCTAGTGTTATGGGTTGAAATGTGTCCCACCAAAATTCATATGTTTAAGTCCTAACCCTCAGTACCTCAGAGTGTGACCTAATTTTGAGAGAGGGTTTTTACAGAGATAATTAAGTTAAAGTTACAGTGGGCCCTAATCAAATATAACCAGTGTCCTTATAAAAAGGGCAAATTTGGACACACAGACAGACATGCACCGAAGATGCATAGAAGACATGAACAGACATGCACAGAAAATGATATGAAGAGGTACAGGCAAAAGCCAGCTACCTACAAGCAAAAGAGAGAGGCCCAGAACAGATCCTTTCCTCACAGCTTCAGAAAGAACCAACTCTGCCAACACTTTGATCTCAGACTTCTAGACTGCAGAAATGTGAGACAATAAGTTTCTTTTGTTTAGCCACCAGCTTGCGGTACTTTGTTAGAGAAGCCCTAGAAAACTCATATAACTAACCTCTCAGGCTTCAGTTTCCGAACCCAAATGTAAAATGACCATAATAGTAACTGCCTTATAGGGTAGTTGTGATGAACAAAAGACTTAAAATCCAAAAACTGCTTAGAGAGATGCTCAAAATATAAGCAAGTGTGTGGTATTTATATTATGGATGTTATTTTTTTCTGTCAAACCATTTATCTTTCTACATCCAAGTAACTTCCTTGTGGATATCTCTATAAGGAAGGTTTAGATATTTGCCTTTTACTTTCAGCAAGCTCCTCTTAGCTTATAATCCTTATCCCACTTTAAGGTTGCTTCCTATGTAAGTTTTTATACTTTGTCTTCCAATCAAATTTCTTCTCAATGCAAACATACATCTTTCGTTACATGTAATGTTTCCTTTCACTCATGTTGCCTGAACTCCTGTGAGCCTATCAAATAGATATCCCACAAATTCCTTATCCTGGTATCTCTTTTAAGGATACACTCTCAAAGAACATACCTCTTTTCATTTCTACCTGCAAATAGCAAACCAATATCAACTGGCAAAGATAATTACCCACTTGTGAATGAAAGTGTTATTTCTTTCTACAGCAGTGCAGTGCAATAGAAATGTCACTCTAGGTCGGGTTATATTAAGTAGCTTTATGTCACATGACACAGTGTGAACTGACACATGCTGTGTTTCTGGATTAGATCTGGGGGTCACAAATCTAAAGAAACACTTTTGTACGGAAGCAAGTACTAGTGGCTGTAAGTAACAAACCTACTCTTCATATTTTTTTCCTTATGTGTTTTTTTTTAATTTGTTGGGGGCAATAGGATGTTGAAATTAATTGTATAATTTAACCACATCTCTAATGCTAATTTTTAGCCGTATTGAGTACCTTGGTTCCTGTCTTTGCATGTCTGGGAATCTCTGCCACTGACCATATGACCTGAGGTGGTTTCCTTTCTCTCACTAGGCCTCAGTTTCTCCACATGAAAAATTAAGAGTGCTGGACTAGATGATCTCAAAGTTTCACCCAGCTCTAAAGTGCTTATTCTTAAACTTGTGATAATACAATGTGAGACTCTGTTAAGGCATAAAGGCCGGCTGACTCTGCTTTTTCCCAGTGGCATTTTGGCTTTCGATCTGAAGTCTCTATTACTTGCTTTTTAAATTCTGCTTTAGCTCCCTATGAGGCTTTACTGACAGCAGCAGAATTAGAGAGCTAAATATCTTATACTCTTCCCAATAATTACATAATAAATACTAATATATTACCAGATAGTTCTTTCACAAGGTAAGTAACGTTCACGTTCAATGAAAGGCTTCAACAAGGCACTGATGTGAGGACCAAAGACAAATTACAAATAACTGATTGAAGTTTTCATGTGTGTGATGAACAACCGCATTTTCAATTATATGTGAAATGTAATCATCCTCCTTTTTTTGCAGTAGACAAAAGTTGTCTTATGGATGTTATATGTAAATGTGGGTATTTGAAAATATTCATCTGTAATGAGACAGAATTTGACTGGCAGGAAAGAGAACAAAGAGAAAGGCGATCTGAGGGTCCTAAAGACGGCTCTGGGATAAAAGCATGAACACTTCTTCCTCTGCCCTATTGCCCTCACACACTTGCCCCAAGGGGACCAAGCAGATATGGTGGTAGAGATGTTGCAAGTACAATAAGATGCATTTTTAAAGGTATCTGATTAGGAAGGAGTGTCTGAAAGAATTAAATTCAGCTTAGAATATCAAGAGAAAAAAGGTAATGGACTCTGTCCTAGGCTGAGCACATGCCAAAGAATATGGGATTTAGGAGAGAAAGTGACTGGCATGGATGCGTGTGGTGGGGGAAGGAAGCAGGACGAGTACATGACTATGGAGAAACGTCGCTAGGAAGGACCTGGCTTTTTCTTTCTACTGGTAGCTGAGGAAAACAGGAACTGAAAAGCTAGGTTTTGGTTTTTTTTTTTTATCCTGCCAGAACAAATTGGATTCTGATATCACAGAGTGGTAAATTACAAATATATCCACCTATATCTTATTTGGGGCTAAGAACAGTCATCCTGCACTGAAATACAATTTGTTCTGTAAATGGCTGGAGGGGCATGAGGGGACTGGACTACTAGGGGGAATGGCATTCAGGAAAACAAAAGAGCAGGAGAGTCTCCGGGTTTTTGGCTAAAGAGGAAAACCCCTTTAATCTCAAGATTCCCATCCTGAGGACCAGGGATCTTGAAAGAAAACCTTATCATGAATTATATATAGATATCATATCCAGTGTGTTTCTCACATACATATATACCACCATTTTCCGCTTTTTGTTTTTCAGGTAACTGTTTATCTCTTTGTGATTAATAAAACAAAACTCTATCTTGAGATAAAAACAGTTGATCCTTCAACAACAGCAGGGGTTAGAGGTGCCAACCCTCACACGGTCAAAAATCTGCATATAATGCAGTTCTACATCTCCAGATTCAATCAACTGCAGATCATGTACTAGTGTAGTATTTCCTACTGAAAAAAATGTCTGCATATAAGTGGACACACGCAGTTCAAACTTATGTTGTTCAAGGGTCAGCTGTACACTCATGAGTTGTAGTTGTACTCAGGTGTTTTGTACTTTATCAATCACTAAATCATGTTGAGTTACCTGACATTTTTAAAAAGGGATCTTCATCCTGGAAGTGTTTGGGACCTCTCCTTTAATGTCTTAGATGGAGGCAATGGACAAGTCTAACAGAAAACGACCTGGTAACAAATTCCTTGACAAATTCAGATAAGTTTGGGATACTGGTGGAGAGAATTTCTTAGAGAACCTCTTGTGGTAGATATGGTGAGCTTTAGAGTATGTGTTATCTCCAGAGCTAGGCAGAGAATGTGAGAAGAAGTAAGAGACTTGGGGACTCTCTGCATTGCCAAGGCCAGTAGACTGGAGACAAGAGGAGAGCAAGTATCAGAAAGTAATCTCTCTTCTTTAGAGGGCATTAAATGTACAAAAGAGTTATGGCCCATCCGCTCTTGCCATTTGGCATTCATGGGGGTGACTGCCAGTCTGCTCTGGCTGTTATTAACACATACCTAATAGACTGGTGGCTTATAAACAATAGAAATATATTTCTCACAGTTCTGCTGGCTGGAAGCCCAATATCAGGGTGCCAGCTTGGTCGGGTTCTGGTGATAGACTACTTCCTGGTTCATATATGACTCTCTTCTCTCTGTGTCCTCATGTGGTAGAAGGGAAGAGAGAGCTCTCTGGGGTCTCTTTTATGAAGGTGCTAATCCCATTCATCAGGACTCCACCCTCATGACCTAATTAACTCCCAGAAGTCATCCCTCCTAATACCATCACATCGGGCATTAGGATCTCAACACATGAATTTTGGAGGGGTAAACACTCAGTCCACAACAGTGACCCTTTCACAGAATCCTGGCCTTTCTCTCCCTTGAAAATTCTGCAAAGTTCTCATGCTTTCTGGAGGAAAGGTACTAGGCACATATTTTTTAATCCCCAGCCCCCCGCAAACACGCACACACAGGCATATGGTACCTGAAGTCTCAGACATGAGTGGGGTCGCTTGAAATATGTTATACAGACACTCTCCTTTTTTCATCCCTCCTACCTCCACTCATCCCCTTCATGATCAGATGAAGGGCTTTTTTGTGCAAGTTCCTGACTGGGTAGCAACACTGCTATATATGAGTACTCTCATAGTCAAATTTCGAACTATTCATTGAAATGTGACTGTAGGTGAGCCCTCACTGGGGAAAATGCTGCCCAGTCCACTGATGGTAAAAGATTCCAGCTACTTCCTAATAATGAAACATGAATTTGTTACTGCTTCACATCAAAGGACTGGCATAATATCAGAGTAATAAAAAAGAACAATGATTTTATTTTTGCAAAGATTTATTTTCAAGAGTAAAAGAACAGCTAGAGTCTTTGATAGTATAACTCCATCAGTGTGCAGAAGAAACTTCAATAATCCAAGAATGACCTCATTGGATAGACAATGATATAGCTTGAAGAACATGTTCATTTAAAAGAAATATTGAAAGAGGAAAAAAAATTTGCCTCCCAACACACAGCAGATCAGACATTACATCAGCCACAAAGAAGAGAAAGAAAACTAGGTTGCAAGAAATTCTTTCTTATACCTAAATCCTTCTGGAAGGTGCAGGACAGATGGTAACTACACAAACCTGCCCAGGTTCTCCAACTGTTTGGTGACTTTTTGCCATTTTCACCACTCTCTCCACAATTATTAAATATTATTACTGTATTTGCCACAGATACCTTGCTTTTAAGGATTTCATTTTAAAAGCTGAAGTACCCAACTGTTTATTTCCTGTAATACAGCATATTCTAATGGTACTCTTTAGCTAATGCTATAGCCACCTCATGCCTGAATTCCACTCTTAGTCATTATTTTAAGACGTGTAACTTGGCTACAGAAAATTGCTCTATAAAGATACCTGAACAGCAAGTTCTCATATGATCAAGGGAAATTTAAGATGATGAAATGTTAAAAAAAGAAGATAATAAATAGTCTTTAATAGCTTAGACTACCTTTCTGAGCTCTTAAAAGTTGAAAATGAGTTGTTGAGGTTTTGCTGTTGGTTTTTTCTTTTTTCTTTTTTGCTTTTTGGAAATAAAAGACAACCTATTAGGCCTCCATCTAGAGCAGACTTCTAACTTCTTTGCCCTTATAAATCAGGCTATAAAGAGGTGAGAATCAGCTCCAGATTTGTTGCACATTTCTTTTCTAGAGTCATGAATATTGCTATTTTCATTGACTTTAGAAAAAAATACAGTGCTGTTTGTAGTCATTAAAATATACATTGTTTAAGGAAGGTCTCATTAATGTTCACTTTAAAAAATTCTGCCCTTGGGGCATTAAGTGGTGAAGAGAGCATGAGCTTTGGAGTGAAATAGCACAAAATTCAAATCCTGGCTCCAGACGCAGAGCCTCAGTTTTCTCAGGCTTAAAATAGGGACCATAAGAATTGTAAGGATAACAGGAGACGAGGCACACTATATCACTTAACACAGTGTCGGGTGGCTGTAGGCACACAGTAAATAGTAGCCAAAGTGATGATGATGGTGGCTGTGATTTCTTTTCTTGGGAACAAAAATATAGGATCTCATCTGGGCCAAAAAGATTGGCAGAAGGTGTAAATTCATGTAAGGCAAAGCTCTTATTAATCACATTCCATGCACTTCAGTTAATGTTTGGGAAACACACACCCATGCACACACACAGGTGCACGCACACACACACATACATACACACAATTAACCTTCCATCTTTCTGAGTCTCAGGATATATTCAGTGAAGAAAAGTTTCTGACAGTAGAAAAAGGGAAGGAAGATATAAAATCAATGGAAAAATAACCACTTATTTACCAGTCTCCTGTGCTAATACCAACTTAAAGTAAATTGATATAGTGCCTAAAGAAAAGCCCACAAATAAATATCAGGAAACTTCTAGTAGCCCTAAGATAGTATGAGAATAGAATCTCACAGGATAAAGCTGTTGAGAACCCCACTTCCCTTTAATAAATATCGTTCCAATCACTATCACCAGAAACAAGAGGGATTTTCTAACTTGTTTGACCCAGGCTTAAGTGATAACAGAGGATGAGATTGCAGATACCACTATCATGCTGAAAGACCTTGGCACAAAAGAACAAGCTAGTATGTTCCTGAGTTAATCCAACCAAATGTCTTGGAGTTAAGTCATACTCTTGTCATCTTGTGGATGTGTGTTGATACAGTTCAACATGTATCCCTTGCACGTACTTAACACAGTCCATCCCATTTAGACAGCAACACTAAAATAATGGATTCTTGACAGTGACTCGGGTTTGGATGTCACATTTGCAAGCAAAACACACTGTACTTCCTCAATATTGGCTGCTTTAGTGGGGGCTCTTACAGCTGACAACACAACAGAGAACTTCATAAAGAAAGTCTCATGATAGCTGTTATTTATTATGCAAATGCTGCCTGCCATGGCAACATTGCATCCAGGAGTTTGCTTTATTTGCACTAGAACATGGCCTGCATATTCAAATGAAGGCAGCCGTACATTATGCCTACACATTACAAAGATTTTGTTTTCCTTGACACTTACAGGAGAACAAACTGCAATTAATATAGCCTGTTTAAGCAGACAGCACCCAATTAGTTATCCATTTTCAGTTTGGGATGTTAGACAAAAAACATGGAGCTAGGTTCCTTATTCAAAAGGAAAATACATCCAAACTACAGGTTTTCAAAGACACATTTAACTCACAATGGCAAGGATACTCACTTAGCCTTTAATGTGAGATGGAGTGTTAATTTTTCTCTGTCACCTCTTAATTGCTTCCTTATTATACTGTTCAAGCAGTTAATTGCTAGACTGAGTGAAAGAGTGTTTTCAGGGGAAAGGAAATGCCACAGCATGAAAGAAAAAAAAATAGAAGCAGTTCACTAGCGTAATTGGGTCTGATATAACATTAGCTACGATATTCCCTTTAATGGTACCCACAAAAATTAATAGGCAAAGCCAAATTGTTAGTGATTGGGGAAGTAGAGAAAGATTAAGTCACTTGGCATGCCTACATGTGACTTGTGTCACTGTCATTTTACCAAGCAAGCAAGTGGACTCTCCCATGTCATCCATACTTGGCCCAGATGTAGGCTGCCTTCCCCATGTGTGGTGCAGATGGGGACATCTCCACGAGCCGGATATTACAAGTGCAGAAGCTAGTTCCAGGGAGCCTTGTGGACACTGGCTTGCTGCCTTCCCTGGATTAACCCTTAACAGTATAATTGAGGGGGAAGAGAAGACAGAAAGCAGTTGACATGTGTCCTATGCTTCTCAATACTTTGGAGCTCCCCCTACAATTCCATTTGTCCCTTAGAAAAATTGACCCTTCCTTTCAGTACCATCAAAAATGGGAGTTGACACTGTCAGAGCTTGATTGTGTTTCTTTAGCAAAGAAATGGATAGTCAGAATAAAAAGTAAGAATTACAGACATTTTTTCTAAACAACAAAACATAGATCACTGGCTTTAATGAGGATGCATGCCACTGTTAGAGAATTCATAGTAAGTATTATTTTCTACATCCTCTAATTTTATTAGAGCATAGCAATTATTAATGAAGAAAGACGGTAAGGAAAACACTTGCTTAAACAGTGAGATTAGAAGAGAGATTTTTTTGTATTGCATTTCAATTATGATCAAAAGAAAAAACTTTGTTGTACCTTAAATTTAACTTCCCAATGAAATACAGGAAAAATGTAAACCATTTACCGAATTGTGTTCATTAGCCTTTACTCAATGATTAACTCATTGGCCTCACTCTATCAGCTGTTCCTGTTTACTGCTTATTGAAATCTGCTGATCTCCCCTTGGTTTTGCCTCTAGAAAGACAGGGATGAAAGATGGAGAGAGTGACTGGGGGCGGGAATTCTTCTGAGTGGAAAAATAATATAAAACTGTACAAAAGACCCACCTCCAAAGATGCTGAAGTAAAGAAAATTCAGTCCTGAAGTAGACAATGCTCAATTATAAGGCAGTGAACTATTAAGTGAGTAAATAAAATGTTCAATATAAAACATTACGAACAAAATCCTCTAGGCTTTGCACTCTTCTGCATATGACTGCAGGGCAAACAATCTAGAATAGTGGTTCTTAACCTAGGATCCATTCATGGGAATCAGGGGTCCATTAAACAATTTAAAATGTTGCCTAAGAATTCTATGTGAATGAGTTTTCGTACATTTTTCTCAGAGAGGATCCACAGCTTTTGTATTAATTTTCTATGCTGTATAACAAATTACCACACATTCAGTGGCTTAAAACAACACACACATTTATCTTACAGGATCTGTTGGTCAGGTGTCTGCATGGCTTACCAGGATCCCTTGGGAGGCTGCCATCGAGGTATCAGCCAAGATTTCATTATCATCTCCAGGCTTGATGGCAGAAGGGTCTCCTTCCTAGTTCACTCTGATTATTGGCAGAATTCATTTCCTTGTGGTTGTAGGACTCATGGCAGCTTGTTTCATCAAAGCCAACAAGGAGAGCAAGACCCTAGAGCCAGTGTGACAGCAAGAAAGAGTCTTATATAAGGTAGAGTGACAGTGCATCAACTTTGCCATATTCTATTCATTATAAAACAGCCACATATACTGCCCACATTCAAGAGGAAGGGAGTATACAAGGCTACAAACACCAGGAGGCAGGGAAAATAGAGGCCACCTTGATTTTTCAGATTTTAAAATGGTTATAAGATATTTTTTTTATGTTATAAACCACTGGTCTGGTCTACAGAGTACATGTATATTATTCATTATCTATTGCTGAGTCACAGATTAGCTCAAAAACGTAGTGTCTTATAACAGTAATAATCACTTGTTATCTTTCATGGTTTCTGTGGGTCAGGAATTCAGACAAAGCACAGTGTGGAGGGCTTGTATCTGCTCCAGCATCTGAGGTCTCATCTGGAAGACTCAATGACTGGGATCTGTAGTCATCTGAAGTTTCATTCAGTCACACGTCCAATGGCTCATTCTTGCTATTGGTTAGGGGCCTTGGTTCTTCTCCACATGTGTTTCTTTGTGTGGTCTCTTTGTGGGCAAGTTTGAGCTTCCTCACAGAATGGCGGCGGGGCTCCACAGGTGATCATGCCAAGAAAGAGCCAGAGAAAAAGAGAGAGAGTGCACACCAGCAGAAGCCAAACCATGTTTTCTGCCCTAGCCAGAATTTCCATAGCTTTACTTCTAATGTATTCTACTGGTTAAAGCAGTTACAAAGATTCACAGTCTCAAGATAAAGAGAACACAGACTCTACCTCTCATTGGCAAAGGAGAAGGGATAAATATGTGGGTTGGGCCGTCTGGAAAATACAATCTGCCACAACAGTGAATGTAGGCCTTCAACAAATATTTACTGGAATCCTACAGTTTGCATAGGTAACTGATCTAGTCCTATTACCAATATTTATTGAGCTGTAACTCTGAGACTTAAAGCATCCTAGAGAAATCCCAACACTAAACAGAAATTCAGGACTTGTCACTGAGTCCCCAGTATCTTACAGAGACCTGCCATTTATTAGGGCCTTTCACCTTTAACAGACACTGACTCTTCAATCTCAAAAAATGAATTCTCTTCACCTTACTGTAGAAATGCTCCATAAATGGTTCCCCTGCATTTTGTAGATACAGCAAATTAACAATCACATGATTCATCACTCATTCATTTCTTTTTCGTTTATTCAATACATGTTTATTGAAAACCTACTATGTGCCAGACACTGTTCTAAGCACTGATGAACAAGCACTGGATTACAATGATGAACAAAACATACATTGTTCCTGCCCTCACTGAGCTCTTAGTCCAGTGTAGGGAACTAAAAACTAAGCAAGAAATTAAAACACACTGTGATAAATGCTATGAATAGGGAAATATAGAGTGACATAGACTTGGGTCAGGAAATACTTCTTGAAGGAAATGATAGTTACCTGCAAATCCAAACTGTATGTTCTTTAAAAGCAAATAATTCCTACAGTATACAATACAGGCACTTAATGAGTGCTTAATAAAGCCTCGGTTAGCAGGTTGAATCCTATCACTCTCTTCTAAAATCTTCAATGGAACACAACTTCTTAGTAGGACATTCAGAGCCTTATGTGGCTGGGCATTGTCCTTCTTTTCCAGCCCCATCCATCACCACACCCTTCCAACCACCCTGCATTCTCAGCATTCCTAAAACATGGCATACACTTTTACACTGCTACAATCTTTGTCTGTGATGTTACTGTAGCCTCGAATGCACTTCCTCTTCTGTGTGTGTGTGTGTGTGTATGTTTCCTGTCTTATCTTATTTGTTCCAAAGGAATTAATTCAAATGTTATATTATACCTGAAGCCTTTCTTGACCAACTTCAGCCAAGCTGGGGCTAACTGCTTTCCCTTGGTATCCATAGCACTAAGCTTACACCACTTGTTTCACTTGTCTGGCATTATAATTACATCTCTTTGTCTGTCACCTCTCTTATTCTTTCATTCATTCACTCACTGGTCAACCAGCCTCTATTAAGTATATGCTATGATTGTATGAATTATGCTAGATGCTGGGGATACAATGTAAGAAAAAAATAGGCAAGTTTCCTACCCTTAAGAAAGTATCCCAGGGACTTCCCTGGTGGTCCAGTGGTTCAGAACCTGCCTTCCAATGCAGGAGAGGCAGGTTTGATTCCTGGTTGGGGAACTAAGATCCCACACATTGCGGGGCAACTAAGCCCGTGCACTCTAGAGCCCACGCACCACAACTAGAGAGCCCGCATGCCGCAACTACTGAGCCCATGTGACGCAACTAGAGAGAAGCCTGCGCACCGCAATGAAGAGCCCGTATGCCACACGAAAGATCCCACATGCCACAACAAAGATCCCACATGCTGCGATTAAGACCCGACGCAGCCAAATAAATAAATATTTTTTTAAAAAGTATCCCACTGTCATTATTTTACTGGTGGTTGACTGGAATTCACCATATCATTTTTTCCCTTTTCTGCTTCCTTCCGCCCCATAGAAAATAGTTTCAAGTGAAGGGTTAATTATTACTATAGTATTAAAATCAGGAATAAAAAATATTAACAAGGAAAAAAAGAAAGTATCCCACTGTTCTTAGCACAATAATTCATCCGGTACAGAAGTCCAATGTGTGTTACATAATGTTGGGATCAATGGCTTGAATCTCGATTATATCTCTATATATACCACAGAAAGCTTACAATTAGGAACTAAGAATATATGTTACTTCTTAGATGGATCAACTAGTCCAAATCCAAATGAGTCCAAGATGAGTTGTTTCAAAGGTTCTGGTGATTACCATTTTAATAAAATAGCTAAATTGTCCCACATGAGCTGAAAGACTATATCATTTGCATGTGTAGTTTCATTCACTCTAGCAAGTTATTGCTGTTATCATTCTTAGAGTACAGTTTTGCTAAACGAGTAGCACTGTTTGCATACATATCTTTTTCTCCAGTTTTATTGAGAAATAAAATTGACATACATCATTGTATAAGTTTAAGGTGTACAGCATGATGGTTTGATTTACATATACTGTGAAATAATGACCCCAGTAGGTTTAGTTCACATCCATCATCTCAGATAGACATAAGAAAGAAAAAGTTTCTACTCGCAATGAGAAGGATCACATTATCTTAAAATATCTTAATGATTAAGATATCTTAAGATATCTTAATGATTAACATATCTTAAAATATCTTAACCCATTGTGTTAGGCAAGCATGTTTCCCCAAAGCACATTGTCATTATAGATTTCTTCCAAGTCTCATCCTGACCCCTAATCAGGGTTTTTAAAATTAACAATCCTTTTAATTACTTCATTTCTGATTACCATATCCAAACCAGTCAGCTATTAGGGCCTGATGCCACACTCGTTAGGAAAGGTGTTCTCTGAACTGCTGTGCAAATTTGTTAATGCAGCCAGTCACCCATTCTATCACCTGTCCTTTCAGTTAGTTGGTTGACTGAGTTCTTAATACTGCTCTTAAAAAAGAGAATAATCAGGGCCTCCCTGGTGGCGCAGTGGTTAAGAGTCCGCCTGCCGATGCAGGGGATACGGGTTCGTGCCCCGGTCTGGGAGGATCCCATATGCCGTGGAGCGGCTGGGCCCGTGAGCCATGGCCGCTGAGCCTGCGCGTCCGGAGCCTGTGCTCCGCAATGGGAGAGGCCACAACAGCGAGAGGCCCGCATACCGCAAAAAAAAAAAAAAAAAAGAGAATAATCAGTGGTATCTACAGTGTCATTAGCTGACAGGTTGAAATCCGGCATTGCATTCTGTAGGTTCTCAAAGCTTGCAGGAGTTTCTCAGTTCCTAGAAAATGTGTCCCTGGAGTCATATGGGTTTAATAAGCTAATAAATAACATCTGACCCTCTTTGTTACTTATTTCTGGCAGCAATATGAAGATGGCAAGGCTAGCTGAATACAAAAGCACAAGAAAAATCTGTGGTTGTAGAAGTTAATATTTGGGGGAAAAAAACTCTGGCTATTGGCTATTAACAAGGCACTTGGAATGGAGAAAGGAAAACATAGGCCCAGGACTTCCAGAGAGGATCTTTATTATGATCTACTCCCAACCAACCACCAGTTGGGTTTGTCTAGCTTGTCAAAGGGACTCGTTTATTAACATTGGTGAGAAGCATCTATGTCATTTTTTCAGTGTACAACCAACTAATGCTAGTGTGGGCAGGGGTTATAATAATAATGGCATCAATACTTAGAGCACATCACACCACCATTATTTCATTTTGGGTGTTGGAGAGTTATAGTCCACAATAAACTGATATTTGCAAACTGCCCCTCTCTTTTCTCCCCCTCCTCAAACTCGACTCACTCTGTCATAACAGTTTAAAATGTGTCTTCTTCTACCATACAATTGTAAACCCCTTTGAAGGCAGATGGGTTATTCATCCCAGTGTCCTCTCCCTGTGTAGCAGCATCCAGCATATGGCTTTGCACATAATAACTGCTCAATAAATTGCTTGGTTTTTATTTTTTAAATTTGTTTTTAAAATTAAAAAAAGGCAGAATGAACTAGATGGGATAATAAAGGCATGAGCCAAGACCCTGGGGACTGTGGAGGAGAGAATAATGCTCCAATGAATCAATAATGATAGTAAGATGTGAGAAAAAAATCTTTTAGGAAGTTGGAAACAATAAAGTAATAGAGGATTTGGTGAATTACAAGGAACCAGTGAGATGTTATGATTTTAAGATGAATGAGTTGATGGGGTTTAAAAATCTGTGTGGATCATGATGGTGATGAGCCAGGTTTTCTAATGTTGGTCACTGGTCTCTGCTGAGACATATGAGTTCTTTTCTGAGGAGCTCTCCATTTGGCAAATGGCAAGCTGACGGGTCTGACTTGGTTATGAAATCTAGACCCATGAGAAATAGCTTGTCTTCAGTCTTCAATGCAATAGACTATTCTCGCATTCCAAAATGCTTCAACTCTAGAATCCATTTTGGGTTCCCACTTATAAATGAAAAGAGAGAGTACAGGGCTTCCCTGGTGGCACAGTGGTTGAGAGTCCACCTGCCGATGCAGGGGACACGGGTTCGCACCCCGGTCTGGGAGGATCCCACATACCATGGAGCGGCTGGGCCCGTGAGCCATGGCTGCTGAGCCTGCGTGTCTGGAGCCTGTGCTCCGCAATGGGAGAGGCCGCAATGGTGAGAGGCCCGCATACGGCAAAAAAAAAAAAAAAAAGAGAGAGAGAGAGAGTACAAATAAATAAAGCACCGCTCTCCAGAAAGCTGATGATAGAGAGGAGGAGGAGGGAGGATAACTTTAAAACAAGCATTCTGACTCTAGATAAACTAGTATTCACTCTCTTTCTAAACCTTATCAGCACTCCCTAAAACTAATCACTGTTCCTTCTAATCCACATTGTCACCTTCTCTCTTCAAATGAGACCTCGGACAAGTTTTTAAATGATCCTCCTCTGTCAGCATAATCTTAATAATTCTAATGACATAGGCCTGATTTACATATGTAGAACTCCTAAATCAGTATATATACCCTGATTGACACTAAACTTGCTCTTAATATAATATGTATGCCCTGAATTCCTTCCTGTGCTATAGCTTGTATTTGGATCTCTCACATTATCCCACACTTGAAATAAAGAATGCTATTTTACACAGCTGGCGCAATTTGAGAGTAAAATAATATATTCTAATGGTGGATAATTAAACTGAACAATCTGATGTCTGACTTCTATACCAATTAATTTTTATTAAGCTATGTATCCATTCCCGCTTCTCTGGATTAACTTCTTTACCTAAATCTCTCTTCTTTTTTTGGTTAACTTCCAGTTTTCTTTTGTCTAAGCATACAGACAATGTCCCCATAGCCTTGAAATCAATTTAGCAGACAGTCCTTTTGTACCATTTTATAATCTGCAACATTTGCATTTCTATACATCCCTTTAATTCACAAAGAACTGTACATCTCCTCCAGAGGAGACTGAAAAATGAAGGTACAGAAATATTAAAATCTTCTATAACTTAGAAAATGATTTAAAATATCCATTCAGGGCTTCCCTGGTGGCTCAGTGGTTGAGAATCTGCCTGCCAGTGCAGGGGATACGGGTTCGAGACCTGGTCTGGGAAGATCCCACATGCCACGGAGCAACTGGGCCCGTGAGCCACAACTACTGAGCCTGCGCTTCTGGAGCCTGTGCTCCGCAACAAGAGAGGCCGCGACAGTGAGAGGCCCGTGCACCACGATGAAGAGTGGCCCCCGCTTGCCACAACTAGAGAAAGCCCTCGCACAGAAACGAAGACCCAACACAGCCAAAAATAAATAAATAAATAAATAAATAAATAAATTTTTTAAAAAATCCATTCATAAAAATATAAATAATCCCTTTTTGTTGCTAGCTTCTAACGGTGTCATTTTAAAAATAAGTAGAAGGTCCTCATTATACCACAAGAGTCAAGGGAGACAATTTTTCTTGCCAGCCCATTAATTCATACACTTTCTCATCAAGTTGGAAATTGCTGTTAACATAATCTTTCTCTGAGATTCCATCTCTGTATACCTTATTTGATGTCTGCTGTCACCAACTCAAATCTAGGCTGTCGTAGGAACCAACATAAGACAGGTCATCTAAAAGTGGGGTTCTTGACTTCCGGGTAAGATGGCAGAAGAGTAAGATGCGGAGATCACCTTCCTCCCCACAGATACACCAGAAATACAGCTACACGTGGAACAACTCCTACAGAACACCTACTGAACGCTGGCAGAAGACCTCAGACTTCCCAAAAGGCAAGAAACTCCCCACATACCTGGGTAGGGCAAAGCAGAGAGATTCCTGCACAGAGGATCGGTGCCGACCGGCACTCACCAGACCAAGAGGCTTGTCTCAGGCGGCGCTGGAAGCTGAGGCTCGGGCTTCGGTCAGAGCGCAGGGAGAGGACTGGGGCTGGCGGCGAGAACTCAGCCTGAATGGGGCTAATGTGCCACAGCTAGCCGGGAGGGAGTCCGGGAAAACTCTGGAGCTGCCGAAGAGGCGAGAGACTTTTTCTTCCCTCTTGGTTTCCTGGTGCGCGAGGAGAGGGGATTAAGAGTGCTGAGTAAAGGAGCTCCACAGACGGGCGCGAGTTGCGGCTGAAAGCAGGGAGCCCAGTGACGGGCATGGGACGCTGGGGCTGCTGCTGCCGCCGCCAAGAAGCCTGTGTGCGAGCGCAGGTCACTGTCCACACTGCCCTTCCAGGAGCCTGTGCAGCCCACCACTGCTGGGGTACCAGGATCCAGGGGCAGCTTCCCTGGGAGAACGCACGGCACGCCTCGGGCAGGTGCAATGTCACGCCGGCCTCTGCCGCTTCAGGCTCGGCCCGCACTCCGTGCCCCTCCCTCCCGCCCGGCCTGAGTGAGCCAGAGTCCCCGAAGAGGCTGCTCCTTTAACCCTGTCCTGACTGAGTGAAGAAAAGACGCCCTCCGGCGACCTACACGCAGAGGCGGGGCCAAATCAAAAGCTGAGACCCGGGAGCTGTGAGAACAAAGAAGAGAAAGGGAAACCTCTCCCAGCAGCCTCAGAAACAGCGGATTAAAACTCCACAGTCAACTTAATGTACCCTGCATCTGTGGAATACCTGAATAGACAACAAATCATCCCAAACTGAGGAGCCAGGAGTCAGTGCTGTGCCTCTGAGGTGGGAGAGCCAACTTCAGGACACTGGTCCACAAGAGACCTCCCAGCTCCACATAATATCAAACGGCAAAAATCTTCCAGAGATCTCCATCTCAACACCAGCACCCAGCTTCACTCAACGACCAGCAAGCTATAGTGCTGGAAACCCTATGCCAAACAACTAGCAAGACAGGAACACAACGCCACCCATTAGCAGAGAGGTGGCCTAAACTCATAAAGAGTGTGCAGACACCCCAAAACACACCACCAGACGTGGACCTGCCCACCAGAAAGACAAGATCCAGCCTCATCCACCAGAACACAGGCACTAGTCCCCTCCACCAGGAAGCCTACACAACCCACTAAACCAACCTTAGCCACTGGGGACAGACACCAAAAACAACAGGAACTACGAACCTGCAGCCTGCAAAAAGGAGACCCCAAACACAGTAAGATAAGCAAAATGAGAAGACAGAAGAACACACAGCAGGAGAAGGAGCAAGATAAAAACCCACCAGACCTAAGAAATGAAGAGGAAATAGGCAGTCTACCTGAAAAAGAATTCAGAATAATGATGGTAAAGATGATCCAAGATTCTATTTCCAAGATCCAAAATCTTGGAAATAGAATAGACAAAATGCAAGAAACAGTTAACAAGGACCTAGAAGAACTAAAGATGAATCAAGCATTGATTAAAAACACAATAAATGAAATAAAAATTACTCTAGATGGGATCAATAGCAGAATAACTGAGGCAGAAGAACGGATAAGTGAGGTGGAAGATAAAATAGTGGAAATAACTGATTCAGAGCAAAATAAAGAAAAAAGAATGAAAAGAACAGAGGACAGTCTCAGAGACATCTGGGACAACATTAAACGCACCAACACTTGAATTATAGGGGTTCCAGCAGAAGAAGAGAAAAAGAAAGGGACTGAGAAAATATTTGAAGAGATTATAGTTGAAAACTTCCCTAATATGGGAAAGGAAATAGTTAATCAAGTCCAGGAGGCACAGAGAGTCCCATACAGAATAAATCCAAGGAGAAATACACCAAGACACATATTAATCAAACTGTCAAAAATTAAACACAAAGAAATCATATTAAAAGCAGCAAGGCAAAAACAACAAATAACACACAAGGGAATCCCCATCAGGATAACAGCTGATCTCTCAGCAGAAACTCTACAAGCCAGAAGGGAGTGGCAGGACATACTTAAAGTGATGAAGGAGAAAAACCTGCAACCAAGATTACTCTACCCAGCAAGGATCTCATTCAGATTTGATGGAGAAATTAAAACCTTTACAGACAAGCAAAAGCTGAGAGAGTTCAGCACCACCAAACCAGCTTTACAACAAATGCTAAAGGAACTTCTCTAGGTAAGAAACACAACAGAAGGAAAAGAACTACAATAACGAACCCAAAACAATTTAGAAAATGGGAATAGGAACATACATATCAATAATTACCTTAAATGTAAATGGATTAAATGCTCCCACCAAAAGACACAGACTGGCTGAATGGATACAAAAACAAGACCCAAATATATGCTGTCTACAAGAGACCCACTTCAGACCTAGAGATACATACAGACTGAAAGTAAGGGGATGGAAAAAGATATTCCATGCAAATGGAAACCAAAAGAAAGCTGGAGTAGCAATTCTCATATCAGACAAAATAGACTTTAAAATAAAGACTACAAGAAGAGACAAAGAAGGACACTACATAATGATCAAGGGATCAATCCAAGAAGAAGATATAACAATTGTAAATATTTATGCACCAAACATAGGAGCACCACAATACATAAGGGAAATATTAACAGCCATAAAAGGAGAAATCGACAGTAACACAATCATAGTAGGGGACTTTAACACCCCACTTTCACCAATGGACAGGTCATCCAAAATGAAAATAAATAAGGAAACACAAGCTTTAAATGATACATTAAACAAGATGGACTTAATTGATATTTATAGGACATTCCATCCAAAAACAACAGAATACACATTTTTCTCAAGTGCTCATGGAACATTCTCCAGGATAGATCATATCTTGGGTCACAAATCAAGCCTTGGTAAATTTAAGAAAATTGAAATTGTATCAAGTATCTTTTCCGACCACAATGCTATGAGACTAGATATCAATTACAGGAAAAGAGCTGTAAAACATACCAACACATGGAGGCTAAACAGTACACTACTTAATAACGAAGTGATCACTGAAGAAATCAAAGAGGAAATTAAAAAATACCTAGAAACAAATGACAATGGAGACACGACGACCCAAAACCTATGGGATGCAGCAAAAGCAGTTCTAAGAGGGAAGTTTATGGCAATACAATCCCACCTTAAGAAACAGGAAACATCTCGAATAAACAACCTAACCTTGCACCTAAAGCAATTAGAGAAAGAAGAACAAAAACATCCCAAAGTTAGCAGAAGGAAAGAAATCATAAAAATCAGATCAGAAATAAATGAAAAAGAAATGAAGGAAACGATAGCAAAGATCAATAAAACTAAAAGCTGGTTCTTTGAGAAGATAAACAAAATTGATAAACCATTAGCCAGACTCATCAAGAAAAAAAGGAAGAAGACTCAAATCAATAGAATTAGAAATGAAAAAGGAGAAGTAACAACTGACACTGCAGAAATACAAAAGATCATGAGAGATTACTATAAGCAACTCTATGCCAATAAAATGGACAACCTGGAAGAAATGGACAAATTCTTAGAAATGCACAACCTGCCAAGACTGAATCAGGAAGAAATAGAAAATATGAACAGACCAATCACAAGCACTGAAATTGAAACTGTGATTAAAAATCTTCCAACAAACAAAAGCCCAGGACCAGATGGCTTCACAGGCGAATTCTATCAAGCATTTAGAGAAGAGCTAACACCTATCCTTCTCAAACTCTTCCAAAATATAGCAGAGGGAGGAACACTCCCAAACTCATTCTATGAGGCCACCATCACCTTGATACCAAAACCAGACAAGGATGTCACAAAGAAAGAAAACTACAGGCCAATATCACTGATGAACATAGATGCAAAAATCCTCAACAAAATACTAGCAAACAGAATCCAACAGCACATTAAAAGCATCATACACCATGATCAAGTGGGGTTTATTCCAGGAATGCAAGGATTCTTCAATATACGCAAATCAATCAATGTGATACACCATATTAACAAGTTGAAGGAGAAAAACCATATGATCATCTCAATAGATGCAGAGAAAGCTTTTGACAAAATTCAACACCCATTTATGATAAAAACCCTGCAGAAAGTAGGCATAGAGGGAACTTTCCTCAACATAATAAAGGCCATATATGACAAACCCACAGCCAGCATCGTCCTCAATGGTGAAAAACTGAAACCATTTCCACTAAGATCAGGAACAAGACAAGGTTGCCCACTCTCACCACTCTTATTCAACATAGTTTTGGAAGTTTTAGCCACAGCAATCAGAGAAGAAAAGGAAATAAAAGGAATCCAAATGGGAAAAGAAGAAGTAAAGCTGTCACTGTTTGCAGATGACATGATACTATACATAGAGAATCCTAAAGATGCTACCAGAAAACTACTAGAGCTAATCAATGAATTTGGTAAAGTTGCAGGATACAAAGTTAATGCACAGAAATCTCTGGCATTCCTATATACTAATGATGAAAAATCTGAAAGTGAAATCAAGGAAACACTCCCATTTACCATTGCAACAAAAAGAATAAAATATCTAGGAATAAACCTACCTAAGGAGACAAAAGACCTGTATGCAGAAAATTATAAGACACTGATGAAAGAAATTAAAGATGATGCAAATAGATGGAGAGATGTACCATGTTCTTGGATTGGAAGAATCAACATTGTGAAAATGACTCTACTACCCAAAGCAATCTACAGATTCAATGCAATACCTATCAAACTACCAATGGCATTTTTCACAGAACTAGAACAAAAAATTTCACAATTTGTATGGAAACACAAAAGACCCCGAATAGCCAAAGCAATCTTGAGAACGAAAAATGGAGCTGGAGGAATCAGGCTTCCTGACTTCAGACTATACTACAAAGCTACAGTAATCAAGACAGTATGGTACTGGCACAAAAACAGAAAGATAGATCAATGGAACAGGATAGAAAGCCCAGAGATAAACCCACGTACATATGGTCACCTTATCTTTGATAAAGGAGGCAGGAATGTACAGTGGAGAAAGGACAGTCTCTTCAATAAGTGGTGCTGGGAAAACTGGACAGGGACATGTAAAAGTATGAGATTAGATCACTCCCTAACACCATACACAAAAATTAGCTCAAAATGGATTAAAGACCTAAATGTAAGGCCAGACACTATCAAACTCCTAGAGGAAAACATAGGCAGAACACTCTATGACATAAATCACAGCAAGATCCTTTTTGACCCACCTCCTAGAGAAATGGAAATAAAGACAAAAATAAACACATGGGACCTAATGAAACTTCAAAGCTTTTGCACAGCAAAGGAAACCATAAACAAGACCAAAAGACAACCCTCAGAATGGGAGAAAATATTTGCAAATGAAGCAACTGACAAAGGATTAATCTCCAAAATTTATAAGCAGCTCATGCAGCTCAATAGCAAAAAAACAAACAACCCAATCCAAAAATGGGCAGAAGACCTAAATAGACATTTCTCCACAGAAGATATACAGACAGCCAACAAACACATGAAAGGATGCTCAACATCTTTACTCATTAGAGAAATGCAAATCAAAACTACAATGAGATATCATCTCACACCAGTCAGAATGGCCATCATCAAAAAATCTAGAAACAATAAATGCTGGAGAGGGTGTGGAAAAAAGGGAACACTCTTGCACTGCTGGTGGGAATGTGAATTGGTACAGCCACTATGGAGAACAGTATGGAGGTTCCTTAAAAAACTACAAATAGAACTACCATATGACCCAGCAATCCCACTACTGGGCATATACCCTGAGAAAACCATAATTCAAAAAGAGACATGTACCAAAATGTTCATAGCAGCCCTATTTACAATAGCCCGGAGATGGAAACAACCTAAGTGTCCATCATCGGATGAATGGATAAAGAAGATGTGGCACATATATACAATGGAATATTACTCAGCCATAAAAAGAAATGAAATTGAGCTATTTGTAATGAGGTGGATGGACCTAGAGTCTGTCATACAGAGTGAAGTAAGTCAGAAAGAGAAAGACAAATACTGTATGCTGACACATATATATGGAATTTAAGAAAAAAATGTCATCAAGAACATAGGGGTAAGACAGGAATAAAGACACAGACCTACTAGAGCATGGACTTGAGGATATGGGGAGGGGGAAGGGTAAGCTGTGACAAAGTGAAAGAGCGGCATGGACATATATACACTACCAAACGTAAGGTAGATAGCTAGTGGGAAGCAGCCGCATAGCACAGGGAGATCAGCTCGGTTCTTTGTGACCGCCTGGAGGGGTGGGATAGGGAGGGTGGGAGGGAGACGCAAAAGGGATGGGATATGGGAACATATGTATATGTATAACTGATTAAATTTGTAAAATAAAAAAAAATAAAAAAATTTAAAAAAAATAAAAAAAAATAAAAAAAAAAGAAGATGTGGCACATATAGACAATGGAATATTACTCAGCCATAAAAAAGAATGAAACAATGCCATTTGCAGCAACATGGATGGACCTGGAGATTTTCATATTAAGTGAAGTAAGTCAGACAGAGAAAGGCAAATATCATATGATATCACTTATATGTGGAATCTTAAAAAATGATACAAACGAACTTATTTACGAAACAGAAGTAGACTCACAGACATAGAAAACAAACTTATGGTTACCAAAGGGAATAGTGGCAGGGGAGGAGGAGAAAGAAATTTGGAGTTTGAGATTAACGTATACACACTACTCTATGTAAAATAGAGAAACAAGAGCCTACTGTATAGCATGGGGAACTGTATTCAATATCTTGTAACAACCTATAATGGAAAAGAATCTGAAAAAGAATATACATATACATATATATATATATATATATGAATCACTCTGCTGTACACCTGAAACTAACACAACATTGTACATTAACTATACTTCAATTTAAAAATGGTTATTAAAAAGTGAAGGAAAAGATATTACTGGAAAATACATAACAATTACAGAATTGCAGCAACTTAGCATCAAGAGTAAACCTGGAAGTCATCCAGTCCAGTGTCCTAATCAATGCAGTAGTCTCCTCTTAGTGTTCTGTTTGAGTATTTCCAATGATGGCATTTTTACCACCTCCTCAAGGCAGCTACTCCATATTTGGATAGCTCTAACACTTAGAAAATTATTCCTTATGCTTAGCCATTTTCCCTGTAATGCATACAAAGATGATAGAAAAAAAAAATAAAGCAAGCCATTTCCTAACAAAAGATTTAAAGACACTCTCTTTATGATGAGCAACTCATGTTAAAACAATTTAATTTCCTTCTGTGACAGAGTTGCAGGTCTTGAATAAAGAAGAGAGAAATCAGCGTAGAACACATCTGGACTTCACTAAAGCTTTGTGGATCTGCAAGGCATTTCCATTAATGAGTTAGGGATATCAGGCCTGGGTTGTACTATTATATGCCTTATTCCAAGGGTACTGAATGACACTTTGGGAGGAACCTGGGACAACATATTCCAGAGACCACATAGGTTTGTCTCAGAGCTTTTAATTTTTTCCTGCAAAGTCTGGAATGAGAAAAATAAGAGAATTCCTACTATTTGCAGAAGACACTACATTGGGAAATGGAGCTGGAGGGTAGGGGAAATAAAAGCTGAAAATTCCTTGCAAGTCAAGAGCAAAATCCAAGGTGACCTTGACCAATTAGAAAAATGGTCTGTCAGAAAGAGGCTGACGTTTGGTGTTCAACAGGGATAGTAGTGGGCAATCTGTATGCTTCCCAAATCCAAACCACATGAATACCTGCTGAGGAATGGCTGGTGAAACTATCACTCTGAATCACACCTTGAATAACTAGAAACAAGACAGAGCCATTGTTTAAAGGGCTAGTATGGGCCTGGGTTTTGTGAACAGAGTTCTGATGTACAAAAGCCAGGAAATAATTCTTCTGCCATATATTCTACATTAATAGGGGCTGTATTAGGCACACTCCAACATTCAGCATGTTGGTCTTCATGTAAAACATGAAATTAGAAAAGCTGGAGAGACTATCAAGGTAAATGGGACAGAAAGCAGTCCTAGAGAATATGTGAGAAAAGTTAAAATGAGTAAGTTCATTGAAAGAAAGACTCAGTGTTGACTCCTCATTTGCCTTTCTTTCAGCTGATTTCTCCACACTCACCTGACTATAATACCTCTTCTCCACATTGCTCATGAATTTCTATCTAAAGATGTCCTTGTTAAGACCTGTTCATCAGGATATGCCAAATTTGGCTTAAACTGTTTCTTATGTTTTGTCACATGCTGTGTAGATAAACCAGAGTGGAGGAAAACATTTGGTGCTAAATGATATGCCTTGTATATAACACTATCATTGCAATCGTCACACTGTTAGCTAATCTGAGCTGGCACACAATAGGTACCTACTGACTATATGTTGCATGAAGCAATGGGAAGAGGAAGTTGCCTAATTGTTTATTTTTTTTCAAATCTGGGTTCCTCTTGTCAAAATCAAGTTAATATAAGAATGCCGTGAGGAAGAATATGATTAATTATAAACTGTAAGTTGCCTATTGCAGGGAGGAATTGTGAGGAATCTCTAGAAGTACACTTAGTTAGAAGAAAGTGAAGATGTAAATCTAGGACAGTCTTATTGATGTCTCTAGTTGGTGACATGCTAATATTATTTAAGATAATTATTTTCTTTGCTAATAACCCACCTTAATTAACTGCCTGAATGTGTCTAAAGCACCTTGCATGATACCTGGTACATACCAGGTGTCAGATACATGCTAGTGATTGTTGTATGAATTTCAGAATATTTCTTAAATTAAACCAGTTTTATGGGCATTGATTTCCCTGATTCAGTATTGACATTTCATGCTGTGCTCTGAAGTCTGCTGAAAACATACTGTAAGAATTCACTCAACTAGCCTCCAAAACAGAGTCCAGTGGCTATCTAGTTTAACCCTTGAGAAGTGTTCAATTTGAAAACCTACTGAAGTGCTTCCCGCCTGAGATCAGGTATAAGGCAAGGATATCTCCTCTCACCAGTCTTTTTCAGCATGATAGTGGAAGTCTTTGCTAACACAATAAGGCAAGAAAAGGAAATAAAAGGTATATAGTTTGGGAAGGAAGAAATAAAACTGTCTTTGTTCACAGGTGACATGAACGTTTATGTAGAAAATATGAAAGAACCAACAGAAATACTCCTGAAACTAATAATTGATTATAGCAAAGCTTCAGAATACAAGGTTAATATATAAAAATTAATCATTTTCCTGTATGTCAGTAATGAACAAGTGGAATTTGAAATAAAAAATAACATTTATATTAGCACCCCAAGTAGTGCAATACTTAGGTATAACTCTAGCAAAATATATATAAGATCTATATGAGAAATACAACAAAACTCTGATGAAGAAATTGAAGGACTAAACAAATGGAGAGATATTCCATGTTCATGGATGGAAAGATTCAAAAATGTCATGATGTCAGTTCTTCCCAACTTGACCTATAGGTGCAATGCAATCCCAAACAAAATCACAGCAGGTTATTTAATGGATATTGGCAAGCTTATTCTAAAGTTTATATGGAGAGGCAAAAGACCCAGTATAGCCAACTCAATATCAAGGGAGAAGAAAAAAATCAAAGAATTGACATTACGTGACTTCAAGACATGATAAAGCTACAGCAGTCAAGACAGTGTGGTATTGGTGAAAGAATAGACAGATGAATGGAACAGAATAGAGAGTCCAGAAATAGATCCACATAAATATAGTCAACTGATTTTTGACAAAGGAGTGAAGGCAATACAATGAAGCAATTGTAATCTTTTCAACAAATAGTGTTAGAACAATTGGGGCCTCCCTGGTGGCGCAGTGGTTAAGAGTCCGCCTGCCGATGCAGGGGATACGGGTTCGTGCCCCGGTCTGGGAGGATCCCATATGCCGCGGAGCGGCTGGGCCCGTGAGCCATGGCCGCTGGGCCTGCGCATCCGGAGCCTGTGCTCCACAACGGGAGAGGCCACAACAGTGAGAGGCCCGCATACCGCAAAAAAAAAAAAAAAGAACAATTGGAAATTGACATGCTAACAACAGATTTAGACACAGACCTTACATCTTTCATAGTAATTATCTCAAAATGAAATGGATCATAGACCTAAATGTAAAACACAAAATTATAAAACTCCTAGATGATAACATAGGAGAATACCTAGATGACCTTGGGTATGGTGATGACTTTTAGGATACAACATCAAAGTCATCATCCATGAAAGAAATAACTGATAAGCTGGACTTTATTAAAATTTAAAATTTCTGCTTTGTGAAAGACAATGTCAAGAGAATTAGAAGACAAACCATAGACTAGGAGATAAATTTGCAAAAGACACATCTGATAAAGAACTGTTATCCAAAATATACAAAGAACTCTGAAAACCCAACAATAAGAAACAACCTGATTAAAAAATAGGTCAAAGACCTTAACAGGCATCTCACCAAAAAAGATATACAGATAGCAGTTACGCATATGAAAAGATGCTCCACATCATACATCATCAGGGGAATGCAAATTAAAACAAAAATGAGATAATACTACACACATACTACAATGGCCAAAATCTGGAACACTGACACCGGCAAATGCTGGTGAGGATGTGGAGGAACAGGAAGCTTCATACATGGCTGGTGAGAATGCAAAATGGTACAGCCACTTTGAAGACACTTTGGAAGTTTCTTACAAAGCTAAATATACTCTTACCATATGATCCAGCAATATCTCACCTTAATATTTACTCAGAGGAACTGAAAGTTATGTTCACACAAAAACCTACACGTTCATGTTTGTAGTAGCTTTATTTATCATTGACAAAACTTGGAAGCAACCAAGATGCCCTTCAGTAGTTCAGTGGATAAATAAATGGTGGTACATGCAGAGAATGCAATATTATTCAGTACTTAAAAGAAATGAGGTATCGAACCATGGAAAGACATGGAGGAACCTTAAATGTTACCCTATTACCCTAGAAAGAAGCCAATCTGAGAAGGCTGCATACTTTATGATTCCGACTATATAACATTGCTGGAAAAGACAAAACCATGGAGACAATAAAATGATTAGTGGTTGCCAACAGGGAGGAATGAATAAGTAGAGCATAGAGGATTTGGGGGGCAGTGAAAATACTCTGTATGATACCACAACGTTGGACACATGTCATTATATGTTTGTCCAAATCCAAAGAATGTACAACACCAAGAATGAACCCTAATGTAAACAGTCGACTTTGGGTGATTATGATTTATCAATGTAAGTTTATCAATTTTAACAAATGTAGCACTCTGGTGATTAATATTGAAAACGGGAGAGACTATGCATGTGTGAGCTCAAGGGGTATATGGGAAATCTCTGTACTTTCCTCTCAATTTTGCTGTGAACCTAAAACTACTCTACAAAAATAAAGTCCTTTAAAAAAATCTACTGAAGCTAAGGTTCCATAAGTCAACTTGAGGGAACCCCACCATTAATCCTTCTCAAACAATGGAATTAAGTACTTTCTTGATACTTCCAATATTAGACAATACTTTCAATAGAAGTTTTTGCATTTAGCAATGATGTTTAAATGATAAATTTTTGATGTCTTTATAACTGAGAGCTATCCTAGGTGCCTGTGGTAACTGTTCTCATTCAAGATAATGCTTACTATAGATGATAATGTAAATCAAGAGGAGATATTTTTAGCTGAAATAAAGAGAAAACGCTTTGATGCTTCATAACGTAAATTTCAACTGGGTTGAGTTCCTTAGTTTTGTTGACACTTGCACTCTGTGAAATTGTTTGCGAGTGCAAATGACTGTGGAGAAATGATTGCAGATGTAAATGGCCAATCCGTGAGGAAGGGCACATTTCCTTCACCACCACACCCACCTAGCTGGGTGAAATTCAGCTCAGTTTATCCCCAGTGAAAGGAAGATTCCTTGAACAATAGTTGCAGTATGCTCTGCCATTAGAGCTTTCGATGAGAAATCTGAAGAGGAAATTCTTGTTATTTATGTGCCTGCCACTCCTTCATCCTGAGGCAAGAAGCAGAATCCTCAATTGCCTTCCATTCTCAAATACTTGTAACTGATCATTGTTCCTGGAGAGTTTTGAACAGAACTAGTGTGATATTTTAAAAAATATTAATCAAAAAGACATACATTCTCAAAAGGAAACAGCATATAGTGGAAATTTACTGTGCTACAATTAGGGTGATCACTCATCCTGGTTTTCCCTAGACTATCCCATATTTAGAACTGGAAGTCCTGCCTCCTGGGAAGCTCCGCAGTCCCAGGCAAACTGAGACATTTGGTCACCCTGACTAAGGTAGTCTGACCAAATAATACTAATTAGTTGTGTGACCTTGGGTAGTTCACTTCTCTCCAGGCCTCAGCTTTCACCTCTGTGAAATAGAGGAATTAGGGTGGGCTCTCTCTAAGTTCCATGATTCTATGGAAGTGCATCCTCTGGGTCTGACTCGGTACATGATTTTGGACAGAGGTCTTGAGATGGTTGCAAGGCCAAAGTTATTCTCCCTGATACTGTTTCCCAAAGCTACATAAGGTCTCCAAACACTCCTACCTTCCTTGGATAAAGAATCAGACCATCATGAACCAAGCATTTATGTGGATTTATCTATGAAGCTACTTTTATTTTACACCCATACTATTTTCTTGAGGTAGTAATCTCCAGAATATTGCTTCCCATTTTGTAAAGTCATGAATCCACTTTGCATTCTAAACTTGCTGCTTTTTCCTGCTCCAAATCTTAAAGTATCCTCCCTAGTTCTCTGACACTCTGACTCTTAGTAGTTTTGGTGAACAAGTCTGGGTTCTCTGAGAGTCTTTCTTTGCCTATAAATGGAATAATTATACCTACCCCCAAGATTTGCTGTGGGGATTAAATGAGATTATGTATTAGCAAGTGTCTAAGATGCCTGTCTCAGAGTAAGCACTAAGTAAATGTCATGCCCCTTCCCAGGTGTTCCCACTCACTGACTTCTCTACCTTCTCTACCACCACCACCCTTTCCCCTATTTCTCCAACTTTCTGGAGCCCACTACCACCAAAAATTCTTACCTTCCTGATATTTCCACTTGGAGTTCATCTCTCCTTCCTCTGCACTTTCACAGAATTCTAGAATACTATTTATTTCATTTTGCTTTATGCTACAATCTAAACTCTTTTGTATTTTGTTCTGTGGTGCTAGGACTGAGACTTTGCAAACCACGTTTCTGCTGGGCTTGCTAGCTCTCTCTTAGGCTTTACCATTAGGGGTGGCAAGAGGGAGACTACAAGGCTGGAGAAGGAGGAAGGGACATGCTCCTTTATTCACAGTGGCCTTCCTGCTTGCTTGCTAATCCTGTGAGCATCACCCCAGTCTTGTTTCTTCACCCTGGCAGCAGTTGTACCTTCTGTGGCCCCAGTTAAATCCAGTTTGCAGTTTTTCCACCAGTCACTGAACAAGCTTCATTGAATTCACCTTCACCCTACCCACCCTTGACCCCAAAGACATCATCACCAGCCAGTACCCTTGCCTCAGAAGCTTGGATCTAAAACCTACAGGACACCTTCTCTGACTTTAGAGACACCAGCCCCAGCTGAGCAGCACTCCCTCCTCAAGTGTTTCAGTTTCAGCTTTATGGGGTCCCTCTTCCAATCTTCTAAGTCTCAATGGTTCCAACTTTTCCCTTTGTTCCCCCATTCCTAGGGGTGGTAGCTTCTTCCTGCAGTCCTACATCTGTGGTATGTTAGAGTTGTCATTTTCTCTTTTCAGTCATCTAGGCAATAACGTTAGGCCTAGTTAATAATTCTTTATACTAAATTCTTTCTTCTCAAATAACTGGTGTGGTTTCTGTCTCTGACTGGACCCTGACCACTATAAGGGCACTGGTTAGAGGAGCAACTTCACCATTTTCCTTGAGCTTCTTGAGGGTGAAATCTTTCTTATTCATCTTCATTTCATTCCTCCCAACTTCCTCCATACCCACTGTATCTCACACAACGTCTGACATATAGCCAGTGTTCAATTAAGATTTGTTGATTTTTTGTTGACTTGATTTGGTGAAACCAATAAAACTGTTTCATTCTGGCACATCTCAGCCTGAGTCATAAATAACCTCTTTTTTTTCAAACAGGTGAACTCAAGGGTATAAAAGCAAAATCATCGAACTAAAAATGTGTCTGTGAATGAACCTACTAAATCTGCCTTTCTCAAAGTGTGGTTATAGAATCACATCATAATCTTTTTTTGTTTTTTAAACAGCTTCCCGGGTGATTCTTAGAAATTCTATAAAGTTTGGACCAGTATCAAGCATTGGCTCAAGAATGATTTGGAGTCCATGTATATGGCGTACTTACATCTCTGGGCCTTTGGATAAATTCTTTCCTCATTCTTGAAACATACCTCACCCCCTTTCTTTGAGCCCTCCCTTATTGCCAAGGCAGGGTCCAGGGCCTCATCTCTGTGCTCCCATGCCTTCCTCATGACAGTCATTGCATGGATTATCAATTATTCTGCCCTCCTCACTTGATTTGACCTCCTTGAGGGCAGGGGATGAGACTTTCATTTCTGTATATTTATCGAAGGCATACAGTAAGCACTGAGTATTTTTTTAGAAACAAATTACTTAATGATTCATATCATCTGTACTAATGGGGAGTTTGCTATACATGCTTACCAGATTATTTACAGAAAGATTAAATAAAGTTCTAGTGTTGATCCTGGATTTCTACCATTTACTCTTCTCCACCATTTGTTCTGATTCTTTCTTTGGGCTTTAAAAAAACTTCTTCACATTATTGCTAATTTGCATTTATTCTACATATATCCTTTCCTCTAATAACTTATTAAAGATTATTAAAAATAGCCTATTAAAGGAACTTTTTTTGGGGGGGTACATGGGCCTCTCACTGTTGTGGGCTTTCCCGTTGAGGGGCACAGGCTCCGGACGTGCAGGCTCAGCGGCCATGGCTCACGGGCCCAGCCGCTCCGCGGCATGTGGGATCCTCCCGGACCGGGGCACGAACCCGTGTCCCCTGCATTGACAGGTGGACTTTCAACCACTGCACCACCAGGGAAGCCCTAAAGGAACTTTTTGAAATATGTTTATTGTTACATTTGTTCTAATTACTACATAGAAAAAAGTAACTTTGGGCTTGTAGGGGGAAAACAAAGAACCCCACTTTTATTTTTATTTTTTTTATCTTTTTTATTTTATTTTATTATTATTATTTTTTTTTATTTTACAAATTTAATCAGTTATACATATACATATGTTCCCATATCCCCTCCCTTTTGCGTCTCCCTCCCACCCTCCCTATCCCACCCCTCCAGGCGGTCACAAAGAACCGAGCTGATCTCCCTGTGCTATGCGGCTGCTTCCCACTAGCTATCTACCTTACGTTTGGTAGTGTATATGTGTCCATGCCGCTCTTTCACTTTGTCACAGCTTACCCTTCCCCCTCCCCATATCCTCAAGTCCATGCTCTAGTAGGTCTGTGTCTTTATTCCTGTCTTACCCCTATGTTCTTGATGACATTTTTTTCTTAAATTCCATATATATGTGTCAGCATACAGTATTTGTCTTTCTCTTTCTGACTTACTTCACTCTGTATGACAGACTCTAGGTCCATCCACCTCATTACAAATAGCTCAATTTCATTTCTTTTTATGGCTGAGTAATATTCCATTGTATATATGTGCCACATCTTCTTTATCCATTCATCCGATGATGGACACTTAGGTTGTTTCCATCTCCGGGCTATTGTAAATAGGGCTGCTATGAACATTTTGGTACATGTCTCTTTTTGAATTATGGTTTTCTCAGGGTATATGCCCAGTAGTGGGATTGCTGGGTCATATGGTAGTTCTATTTGTAGTTTTTTAAGGAACCTCCATACCGTTCTCCATAGTGGCTGTACCAATTCACATTCCCACCAGCAGTGCAAGAGTGTTCCCTTTTTTCCACACCCTCTCCAGCATTTATTGTTTCTAGATTTTTTGATGATGGCCATTCTGACTGGTGTGAGATGATATCTCATTGTAGTTTTGATTTGCATTTCTCTAATGAGTAAAGATGTTGAGCATCCTTTCATGTGTTTGTTGGCTGTCTGTATATCTTCTGTGGAGAAATGTCTATTTAGGTCTTCTGCCCATTTTTGGATTGGGTTGTTTGTTTTTTTGCTATTGAGCTGCATGAGCTGCTTATAAATTTTGGAGATTAATCCTTTGTCAGTTGCTTCATTTGCAAATATTTTCTCCCATTCTGAGGGTTGTCTTTTGGTCTTGTTTATGGTTTCCTTTGCTGTGCAAAAGCTTTGAAGTTTCATTAGGACCCATGTGTTTATTTTTGTCTTTATTTCCATTTCTCTAGGAGGTGGGTCAAAAAGGATCTTGCTGTGATTTATGTCATAGAGTGTTCTGCCTATGTTTTCCTCTAGGAGTTTGATAGTGTCTGGCCTTACATTTAGGTCTTTAATCCATTTTGAGCTAATTTTTGTGTATGGTGTTAGGGAGTGATCTAATCTCATACTTTTACATGTCCCTGTCCAGTTTTCCCAGCACCACTTATTGAAGAGACTGTCCTTTCTCCACTGTACATTCCTGCCTCCTTTATCAAAGATAAGGTGACCATATGTGCGTGGGTTTATCTCTGGGCTTTCTATCCTGTTCCATTGATCTATCTTTCTGTTTTTGTGCCAGTACCATACTGTCTTGATTACTGTAGCTTTGTAGTATAGTTTGAAGTCAGGGAGCCTGATTCCTCCAGCTCCGTTTTTCGTTCTCAAGATTGCTTTGGCTATTCGGGGTCTTTTGTGTTTCCATACAAATTGTGAAATTTTTTGTTCTAGTTCTGTGAAAAATGCCATTGGTAGTTTGATAGGTATTGCATTGAATCTGTAGATTGCTTTGGGTAGTAGAGTCATTTTCACAATGTTGATTCTTCCAATCCAAGAACATGGTACATCTCTCCATCTATTTGTATCATCTTTATTTTCTTTCATCAGTGTCTTATAATTTTCTGCATACAGGTCTTTTGTCTCCTTAGGTAGGTTTATTCCTAGATATTTTATTCTTTTTGTTGCAATGGTAAATGGGAGTGTTTCCTTGATTTCACTTTCAGATTTTTCATCATTAGTATATAGGAATGCCAGAGATTTCTGCGCATTAATTTTCTATCCTGCAACTTTACCAAATTCATTGATTAGCTCTAGTAGTTTTCTGGTAGCATCTTTAGGATTCTCTATGTATAGTATCATGTCATCTGCAAACAGTGACAGCTTTACTTCTTCTTTTCCCATTTGGATTCCTTTTATTTCCTTTTCTTCTCTGATTGCTGTGGCTAAAACTTCCAAAACTAGGTTGAATAAGAGTGGTGAGAGTGGGCAACCTTGTCTTGTTCCTGATTTTAGTGGAAATGGTTTCAGTTTTTCACCATTGAGGACGATGCTGGCTGTGGGTTTGTCATATATGGCCTTTATTATGTTGAGGAAAGTTCCCTCTATGCCTACTTTCTGCAGGGTTTTTATCATAAATGGGTGTTGAATTTTGTCGAAAGCTTTCTCTGCATCTATTGAGATGATCATATGGTTTTTCTCCTTCAGTTTGTTAATATGGTGTATCACATTGATTGATTTGAGTATATTGAAGAATCCTTGCATTCCTGGAATAAACCCCACTTGATCATGGTGTATGATGCTTTTAATGTGCTGTTGGATTCTGTTTGCTAGTATTTTGTTGAGGATTTTTGCATCTATGTTCATCAGTGATATTGGCCTGTAGTTTTCTTTCTTTGTGACATCCTTGTCTGGTTTTGGTATCAAGGTGATGGTGGCCTCGTAGAATGAGTTTGGGAGTATTCCTCCCTCTGCTATATTTTGGAAGAGTTTGAGAAGGATAGGTGTTAGCTCTTCTCTAAATGCTTGATAGAATTCGCCTGTGAAGCCATCGGGTCCTGGGCTTTTGTTTGTTTGAAGATTTTTAATCACAGTTTAAATTTCAGTGCTTGTGATTGGTCTGTTCATATTTTCTATTTCTTCCTGATTCAGTCTTGGCAGGTTGTGCATTTCTAAGAATTTGTCCATTTCTTCCAGGTTGTCCATTTTATTGGCATAGAGTTGCTTATAGTAATCTCTCATGATCTTTTGTATTTCTGCAGTGTCAGTTGTTACTTCTCCTTTTTCATTTCTAATTCTATTGATTTGAGTCTTCTCCCTTTTTTTCTTGATGAGTCTGGCTAATGGTTTATCAATTTTGTTTATCTTCTCAAAGAACCAGCTTTTAGTTTTATTGATCTTTGCTATCGTTTCCTTCATTTCTTTTTCATTTATTTCTGATCTGATTTTTATGATTTCTTTCCTTCTGCTAACTTTGGGATGTTTTTGTTCTTCTTTCTCTAATTGCTTTAGGTGCAAGGTTAGGTTGTTTATTCGAGATATTTCCTGTTTCTTAAGGTGGGATTGTATTGCCATAAACTTCCCTCTTAGAACTGCTTTTGCTGCATCCCATAGGTTTTGGGTCGTCGTGTCTCCATTGTCATTTGTTTCTAGGTATTTTTTAATTTCCTCTTTGATTTCTTCAGTGATCACTTCGTTATTAAGTAGTGTATTGTTTAGCCTCCATGTGTTGGTATGTTTTACAGCTCTTTTCCTGTAATTGATATCTAGTCTCATAGCATTGTGGTCGGAAAAGATACTTGATACAATTTCAATTTTCTTAAATTTACCAAGGATTGATTTGTGACCCAAGATATGATCTATCCTGGAGAATGTTCCATGAGCACTTGAGAAAAATGTGTATTCTGTTGTTTTTGGATGGAATGTCCTATAAATATCAATTAAGTCCATCTTGTTTAATGTATCATTTAAAGCTTGTGTTTCCTTATTTATTTTCATTTTGGATGATCTGTCCATTGGTGAAAGTGGGGTGTTAAAGTCCCCTACTATGATTGTGTTACTGTCGATTTCTCCTTTTATGGCTGTTAATATTTCCCTTATGTATTGAGGTGCTCCTATATTTGGTGCATAAATATTTACAATTGTTATATCTTCTTGGATTGATCCCTTGATCATTATGTAGTGTCCTTCTTTGTCTCTTCTTGTAGTCTTTATTTTAAAGTCTATTTTGTCTGATATGAGAATTGCTACTCCAGCTTTCTTTTGGTTTCCATTTGCATGGAATATCTTTTTCCATCCCCTTACTTTCAGTCTGTATGTGTCTCTAGGTCTGAAGTGGGTCTCTTGTAGACAGCATATATATGGGTTTTGTTTTTGTATCCATTCAGCCAGTCTGTGTCTTTTGGTGGGAGCATTTAGTCCATTTACATTTAAGGTAATTATTGATATGTATGTTCCTATTCCCATTTTCTTAATTGTTTTGGGTTCGTTATTGTAGTTCTTTTCCTTCTGTTGTGTTTCTTACCTAGAGAAGTTCCTTTAGCATTTGTTGTAAAGCTGGTTTGGTGGTGCTGAACTCTCTCAGCTTTTGCTTGTCTGTAAACGTTTTAATTTCTCCATCAAATCTGAATGAGATCCTTGCTGGGTAGAGTAATCTTGGTTGCAGGTTTTTCTCCTTCATCACTTTAAGTATGTCCTGCCACTCCCTTCTGGCTTGTAGAGTTTCTGCTGAGAGATCAGCTGTTATCCTGATGGGGATTCCCTTGTGTGTTATTTGTTGTTTTTGCCTTGCTGCTTTTAATATGATTTCTTTGTGTTTAATTTTTGACAGTTTGATTAATATGTGTCTTGGTGTATTTCTCCTTGGATTTATTCTGTATGGGACTCTCTGTGCCTCCTGGACTTGATTAACTATTTCCTTTCCCATATTAGGGAAGTTTTCAACTATAATCTCTTCAAATATTTTCTCAGTCCCTTTCTTTTTCTCTTCTTCTTCTGGAACCCCTATAATTCGAATGTTGGTGCGTTTAATGTTGTCCCAGAGGTCTCTGAGACTGTCCTCTGTTCTTTTCATTCTTTTTTCTTTATTTTGCTCTGCAGCAGTTATTTCCACTATTTTATCTTCCACCTCACTTATCCGTTCTTCTGCCTCAGTTATTCTGCTATTGATCCCATCTAGAGTATTTTTTATTTCATTTATTGTGTTTTTAATCGATGCTTGATTCGTCTTTAGTTCTTCTAGGTCCTTGTTAACTGTTTCTTGCATTTTGTCTATTCTATTTCCAAGATTTTGGATCATCTTTACCATCATTATTCTGAATTCTTTTTCAGGTAGACTGCCTATTACCTCTTCATTTGTTAGGTCTGGTGGGTTTTTATCTTGCTCCTTCTCCTGCTGTGTGTTTTTCTGTCTTCTCATTTTGCTTATGTTACTGTGTTTGGGGTCTCCTCTTTGCAGGCTGCAGGTTCGTAGTTCCCGTTGTTTTTGGTGTCTGTCCCCAGTGGCTAAGGTTGGTTTAGTGGGTTGTGTAGGCTTCTTGGTGGAGGGGACTACTGCCTGTGTTCTGGTGGATGAGGCTGGATCTTGTCTTTCTGGTGGGCAGGTCCACATCTGGTGGTGTGTTTTGGGGTGTTTGCGGACTTTTTATGATTTGAGGCAGCCTCTCTGCTAATGGGTGGTGTTGTGTTCCTGTCTTGCTAGTTGTTTGGCATAGGGTGTCCAGCACTGTAGCTTGCTGGTCATTGAGTGAAGCTGGGTGCTGGTGTTGAGATGGAGATCTCTGGAAGATTTTCGCCGTTTGATATTATGTGGAGCTGGGAGGTCTCTTGTAGACCAGTGTCCTGAAGTTGGCTCTCCCACCTCAGAGGCACAGCACTGACTCCTGGCTCCTCAATTTGGGATGATTTGTTGTCTATTCATGTATTCCACAGATGCAGGGTACATGAAGTTGATTGTGGAGCTTTAATCCGCTGCTTCTGAGGCTGCTGGGAGAGGTTTCCCTTTCTCTTCTTTGTTCTCACAGCTCCTGGGTCTCAGCTTTGGATTTGGCCCCGCCTCTGCGTGTAGGTCGCCGGAGGGCGTCTGTTCTTCGCTCAGACAGGACAGGGTTAAAGGAGCAGCCTCTTCGGGGACTCTGGCTCACTCAGGCCGGGCGGGAGGGAGGGGCACGGAGTGCGGGGCGAGCCTGCAGCGGCAGAGGTCGGCGTGACGTTGCACCAGCCCGAGGCGCGCCGTGCGTTCTCCCAGGGAAGCCGCCCCTGGATCCCGGGACCCTGGCAGTGGCAGGCTGCACAGGCTCCCGGAAGGGCGGTGTGGACAGTGACCTGCGCTCGCACACAGGCTTCTTGGCGGCGGCAGCAGCAGCCCCAGCGTCCCACGCCCGTCTCTGGGCTCCGCGCTTTCAGCCGCGACTCGCGCCCGTCTCTGCAGCTCCTTTACGCGGCGCTCTTAATCCCCTCTCCTCGCGCACCAGGAAACCAAGAGGGAAGAAAAAGTCTCCTGCCTCTTCGGCAGCTCCAGAGTTTTCCCGGACTCCCTCCCGGCTAGCTGTGGCACATTAGCCCCCTTCAGGTTGAGTTCTCGCCGCCAGTCCCAGTCCTCTCCCTGCGCTCTGACCGAAGCCCGAGCCTCAGCTCCAGCGCCGCCCGCCCTGGCGGGGGAGCAGACAAGCCTCTCGGGCTGGTGAGTGCCGCTCGGCACCGCTCCTCTGTGCGGGAATCTCTTTGCTTTGCCCTACCCAGGTATGTGGGGAGTTTCTTGCCTTTTGGGAGGTCTGGGGTCTTCTGCCAGCGTTCAGTAGGTGTTCTGTAGGAGTTGTTGCACGTGTAGCTGTATTTCTGGTGTATCTGTGGGGAGGAAGGTGATCTCTGCGTCTTACTCTTCCGCCATCTTCGGTAACCTTTCAGGTCTGGAGCATTTCTAACAAGCTCCCAAGCATGCTGATGCTACTGGTAATCGTACTGCATCTTGAGTAGCAGGGGCTGTCTGAAGCAAGGTCGTGGAGCAACACCCCACTGTGTGTGGCGGCCGGCGGGCAGGACGTGGCGGCAAGCTTCCTCCCGGGGCTGTCTGAAGCAAGGTCCTGGAGCGACACCCCACCGTGTACGGCGGCCCGCGGGCAGAACAAGGCGGCCGTGCCACATCTTCTTTATCCATTCATCTGTCGATGGACACTTAGGTTGCTCCATGTCCTGGCTATTGTAAATAGAGCTGCAGTGAACATTGTGGTACATGACACTTTTTGAATTATGGTTTTCTCAGGGTATATGCCCAGTAGTGGGATTGCTGTGTCGTATGGTAGTTCTATTTTTAGTTTTTTAAGGAACCTCCATACTGTCCTCCATAGTGGCTGCACCAATTTATATTTCCACCAACAGTGTAGGAGGGTTCCTTTTTCTCCACACCCTCTCCAGCATTTGTTATTTGTAGACGTTTTAATGATAGTCATTCTAACTAGTGTGAAGTGATACTTCATTGTAGTTTTGATTTTTTTAATTAATTTTTATTGGAGTATAGTTGATTTACAATGCTGTGCTAGTTTCTGCTGTACAGCAAAGTGAATCAGTTACATATATACATATATCCACTCTTTTTTAGATTCTATTCCCATACAGTCATTACAGAGTATTGAGTAGAGTTCCCTATGCTATACAGTAGGTTCTTATTAGTTATCTATTTTATATATAGTAGTGTGTATATGTCAATCCCAATCTCCAAATTTATCCCTCCCCCTCTCTTTCCCCCTTCGTAATCATAAGTTTGTTTTCTACATCTGTGCAATGTAGTTTTGATATGCATTTCTCTAATATTTAGCAATACTGAGCATCTTTTCATGTTCCTATTGGCCATCTTCTTTGGAGAAATGTCTATTTATGTCTCATACCCAGTTTGTGATTGGGTTGTTTGTTTTTTTGATATTAAACTGTAAGAGCCATTTGTATAATTTGGAAATTAATACCTTGTTGGTAGCATCATCTGCAAATTTTTTCTCCCAGTCTACAGGTTGTCTTTTCATTTTGTGGATGGTTTCCTTTGCTGTGCAAAAGCTTTTAAGTTTAATTAGGTACCATTTGTTTATTTTTGCTTTTATTTCCATTATTTTAGGAGACGGATCCAAAAAACTATTGCTATGATTTATGTCAGAGTGTTCTGCCTATGCTTTCCTCTAGGAGTTTTCCTGAACTCATTCTATGAGGCCACCATCACCCTGATCCCCAAACCAGCCAAAGATATCACAATAAAAAATTACAGGCCAATATCACTGATGAACATGGACACAAAAATCCTCAACAAAATACTAGCAAACCGAATCCAGCAATATTTTAAAAGGATCATACACAATGATCAGATAGGATTTATTCCAGAGATGCAAGGATTTTTCAATATCTGCAAATCAATCGATGTGATACACCACATTAACAAATTGATGATTAAGAACCATATGATCATCTCAATAGATGCAGAGAAAGCTTCTGATAAAATTCAATATCCACTTATGATAAAAATGCTTCAGAAAGTGGGCATAGAGGGAACATACCTCAACATAATAAAGGCCATATATGACAAACCCACAGCTAACATCATACTCAATGGTGAAAAGCTGAAAGCATTCCCTCTAAGATTGGGAACAAGACAAGGATGCACACTCTTTTCACTTTTATTATACATAGGATGGAAGCCCTAGCAGCAGTAATCAGAGAAGAAATAAAAGAAATCCAAATTGGAAAAGAAGAAGTGAAACTGTCACTGTTTGAAGACGACATGGTACTATATATAGAAAATCCTAAAGATACCACCAGAAAACTGTTAAAGCTCATCAGTGAATTTGGTAAAGTTGCTGGATACTAAATTAACATACAGAAATCTGTTGCATTTTTATACACTAACAACAAAAGTTCAGAAAAAGAAATTAAGGAAAGAATCTCATTTACCATCAAATCATAAAGAATAAAACACCTAAGAATAAACCTATCTAAGAAGGCAAAAGACCTTTACTCCAAGAACTATAAAACACCGATGAAAGAAATTGAAGACAGCACAAACAGATGGAAAGATATACCATGTTCTTGGATTGGAAGAATCAATATTGCTAAAATGACCATACTACCCAAGGCAAGCTACAGATTCAATGCAATCCCTATCAAATTAACAATGGCATTTTTCACAGAACTAGAACAAAAAAATTTTTAATTTGTGTGGAAACACAAAGGACCCCAAATAGCCAAAGCAATTTTGAGAAAGAAGAACCAAGCTGGAGGAATCAGGCGCCAAGACTTCAGACTATACTAGAAAGCTACAGTAATCAGGACATTATGGTACCGGCACAAAAACAGACATATAGATCAATGGAACAGGATAGAAAGCCCAGAAATAAATCCACATACTTATGGTCAATTAGTCTATGACAAAGAAGGCAAGAATATACAATTGAGAAAAGACAGTCTCTTCAGTAAGTGATGCTGGGAAAACTGGACAGCTACATGTAAAAAATGAAATTAGAACATTCTCTAACACCATAGTCAAAAATAAAATCAAAATGGATTAAAGACCTAAATGTAAGACCAGATACTGTTTTCATTCGTTTTTAAAAATCACTTTTTAAGTTGTTTCTTTTCAAAGGTATTCTCAGGCTTCTACAAAACAGTGATGAATTTTTATCCGTTTTTCCTACATCTCACACCATAACAAGTATACCATACTCTTGAAAATCAGCAGATGTTACTGACTGACTAAAATTTGGACATTTATCTTTAGCTTGGGAGTTAAGCAGACAAAATGAAACAATGGTTTTCCTTCCTTTATCTAATCCTTCCACACTGGATAAATTAAAGTGGTGGGAGTTGACTTATAAATGCAGAGTTCTAGGGACTCACAAAGGCTGCATAAATGACCAGTGAGATCTCTCAGTTTTCATATAGTTCCCTCTTTGAAGGGTATGGAACATTTGCTCACCCAAAGCCCTTTCCAGCACTGAGAAATAGCAAGTCACAAGTCTAATAAAATACAAGCCAATTATTTATTTTATTTTATTTTATTGAAGTATAGTTGATTTACAATGTTGTGTTAATTTCTGCGGTACAGTAAAATGATTCAGTCATATATATACATACACTCTTTTTGATATTCTTTTCCATTATGGTTTATCACAGGATATTGAATATAGTTCCCTGTGCTATACAGTAGGACCTTGTTGTTTATCCATTATATATATAATAGTTTGCATCTGCTAACCCCAAACTCCCAATCCATCCCTCCCCCAACCCCCTCCACCTTGGTAACCACAAATCTGTTCTCTATGTCTATGAGTCTGTTTCTGTTTCATAAATAAGTTCAATTGTGTCATATTTTAGTTTCCACATATAAGTGATATCATGTGATATTTGTCTTTCTCTTTCTGACTTACTTCACTTAATATGATAATCTCTAGGTCCATCCATGTTGCTGCAAATGGCATTATTTCATTCTTTTTTGTGGCTGAGTAGTATTCCACATCTTTATCCATTCCTCTGTTGATGGACATTTAGGTTGCTTCCATGTCCTGGCTATTGTGAATAGTGCTGCTGTGAACATAGGGGTGCATGGATCTTTTTGAATTATAGTTTTGTTCAGATATATGCCCAGGAGTGGGATCACTAGATCATATGGCAACTCTATTTTTAGATTTTTGAGGAATCTCCATACTGTTCTCCATAGTGGCTGCACCAACTTACATTCCCACCAACAGTGTAGGAGGAGGGTTCCCTTTTCTCCACACCAACTCCAGCATTTGTTATTTGTAGACATTTTAATGATAGCCATTCTGACCGGCGTGAGGTGGTGTCTCATTGTAGTTTTGACTTGCAATTCTCTAATAATTAGTGATGTTGAGCGTCTTTTCCTGTACCTGTTGGCCATGTGCATGTCTGAATCTTTTAGTTCCAAACTCAGGTAGAAAAGAGGCATTCCATTTATTGGGCCTACCAAATACCACAAAGTCTATGGGAACCAAGCTGGTGAGAGTTTTCAGTGACAGACTTTCCTTAAAATTGCTGCTCTTTTTTGATATTGATCTGTATAAGCTATTTGTATATTTTGGAAATTAATCTCTTGTGAATCACATCATTTGCAAATATTTCTGCCCAGTCTGTAGGTCATCTTTTTGTTTTGTTTATGTTTTCCTTTGCTGTGAAAAAGCTTGTAAGTTTGATTAGGACCCATTTCTTTATTCTTGCTTTTATTTCTATTGCCTTGGGAGACTGACGTAAGAAAACACTGGTACGACTTATGTCAGAGAATGTTTTGCCTATGTTTTCTTCTAGGAGTTTTATGGTGTCATGTCTTATATTTAAGTCTTTAAGCCATTTTGAGTTAATTTTTGTGTATGATGTGAGGGTGTGTTCTAACTTCATTGATTTACATGTAGCTGTTCAGCTTTCCCAACACCACTTGCTAAAGAGACTGTCTTTTTCCTATTGTATATTCTTGCCTCCTCTGTTGAAGATTAATTGACCTTAAGTGTGTGGATTTATTTCTGGACTCTCTATTCTATTCCATTTATCCATATGTCTGTCTTTGTGCAAATACCACACTGTTTTGATTACTGTAGCTTTGTAGTATTGTCTGAAGTCTGGGAGGGTTATTCCTCGTGCTTTGTTCTTTTTCCTCAGGATTGCTTTAGCAGTTCTGGATCTTTTATGGTTCCATATAAATTTTAGGATTATTTGTTCTATTTCTGTGAAAAATGTCATGGGTAATTTGATAGGGATCACATTAAATCTGTAGATTGCTTTGGGTAGTATGGCCATTTTAGCAATACTAATTATTCCAATCCAAGAGCATGGGATATCTTCCCATTTCTTTGAATCATCTTCAATTTCCTTTGTTAATGTTTTATAGTTCTCAGCATGTAAGTCTTTCACCTCCTTGGTCAGGTTTATGCCTAAGTATTTTTTTATGTGATTTTAAAATGTATTGTTTTTTACATTCTCTTTCTGATATTTCGTTGTTAGTGTAAAGAAATGCATCTTGTTTCTGTATGTTAATCTTGTATCCCATTACCTTGCTGAATTTATCACTTCTATTAGTTTTTGTGTGAAGTCTTTAGGGTTTTCTATATGTAGTATCATGTCATCTGCATATAGTGACAATTTTACCTCTTCCCTCACAACTTGGATACCTTTTATTTCTTTTTCTTGCCTGATTGCTGTGGCTGGGATATCCAATACTATGTTGAATAGAAGTGGTGAGAGTGGGCATCCTTGTCTTGTTCCAGATTTTAGCAGGAAGGCTTTTGGCTTTTCACCATTGAGTATTATATTGGCTGTGGGTTTGTCATAAATAGCTTCTATTATGTTGAGATATGTTCCCTCTATACCCACTTTGGCAAGCATTTTTTTTCATGAATGGATGTTGAATTTTATCAAAGGCTTTTTTCTGCATCTATTGAGATGATCATGTATGTGGTTTTTGTCTTTTCTTTTGTTGATGTGGTGTAACACACTGATTTACATATGTTGAACCATCATTGTGAACTTGGGATGAATCCAACTTGGTTGTGGTATACGATATTTTTTATGTGTTCTTGGATTCAGTTTGCTAATATTTTGTTGAGAATTTTTGCATCTATATTCATCAAAGATAATGGCCTGTAGTTTTCTTTTTTGGTGGTGTCTTTGTCTGGTTTTGGTATCAGGGTGATGGTGGCTTCATAGAATGTCTTTGGGAGTGTTCCCTGCTCTTCAGAAGCATGGTCCTAGACTTTTTTAAATACAAGCCAATTTTGATCAAGTTGTATTCTTCACAGAATATAATTCAAGATAAATTAGATCTGTACTTTCTTTCTTACATATGACAGCCTTAGGAGAAATATAGCACCCTATGAAATACTGACACAGCTGAACCCCCTGACTCAGTTTATATAGAGTGAGTTGCTAAGGCTTATAAATAACTGAAAACCTCACTAGATTTGTGAAGGTGCACAATGGAATCATTGTTAATCTCTTCTTCATGCACTGGAATACATTTAGAAATGATTTTTTAGAAATGAATGGAACAAAAGTGAAAATATGAGTGTTGCACTCGAGGCCTTGGTTCAGTGACTACATCTTATGACAGAAAAAAAAAATAACTTGTCAAGGGAGACCTAGAGTGAGAGACTGTGTTCCTGTCGTGGGAGCTGGGAAGAGCAAGCCTATGTGGGTGTGTGTTAGGACCACATATGTAATTCCATACTAATGTTTACATCACGAAAAACACTCTGTTTCTTTACCTAAATAACCTTCCATCTAATGTAACCCTTACTTAACTGGAGAAAGCAATAAGTCCTTACAGACTTTAGGCCAAGTCCCAAGGCGAGTTTTGAGCCAGAATCAGCTAAGTGTTTGAGGGAAAACACTAAGTGTAATGGTGATGTAATGGCCTTCTCCCCAAAATATATTTGGATCTCAATGTTCTTCTCTAGGAGAGCCTCAAATGCACTTAAGATGGGATTGTATATTATAATATTTGACCTAAACAACATAATGTACTTTTCTGTACCTGTCACAGAAAAGGAGAAGAAAGTTGACATGATCCACCACAGGCTTGCCACCCAGAGAAGTCTGCCTAGCTGCATGAAATCTTCAAGTCTTGCTTTACTTGCTATGGAAAAGTGAGAGGGCAAGAAAAAGTGAAAAGGAGCAACAGAAAACACCATGCAGAGCAAGAGCGCTATGCTTCCAGTTCTACTTTAGAGGAAGAAAAGGATTTGGGGGAGAAAATAGGAATTTTATTTTCATAGATCTGTTAAATGGTTTCTGAGTATTTTAAAGCACATACTATTTTTCTATCTTGGTTTGAAGTTCCCCTCACCAGTGCAGATCTTGAAATAAGGATTCCAGTGCAAGTAGTCTGTTGGGAAATGATCCCAGTAAGCACTGGTAGGGAAGTGGGCACATGCAACACCAAAGGAAATCAATGAAATCTACACTGTCAAGCCTTCTCAATTAGACGGTGGGCTATTTAGGTAAAGAGACTGAGTAATCTTCATGTTGATGACATTAGAAAATGATAAAATATATGCTCTAATTCATTAACTGGTATGTTTAAATATATTGTATGTATTGTGCATTCAACATTTAATAGGCAGTTCACCTGTGTCAGAACCTGTTCTAAACCTCAGGTCTAACAATTCTTTGGCCAACAGCAAGGTCAGAAACCCTGATGCAATTATCCTAGAACATGGCATTCTTCCTAGACAGTGACCACCACCTGAAGGCCATTCTACCATCTAAGACACTAATCATAGACCAACTTGCACATCTCAATCTAGAGCAGTCCCAGCTTAACACACGTATCCCCCTTTATTGTCTCAAGATATAACCCACCCTCACCTGTCTTCCACCAAAGGAAAACAGCATTGGTAATAGTCCTTCAGGACCTCTCAAATTTTTCTCTTCTGTGGCCTTGACTTATAAAAATAGCAGCAACCATTTGAGAATTTGCCACTGAAATACTGTTAAAAGCACCTATACGCATTAACTCATTCAATCCTAGCAATAATGCCTACAAGGCAAGAATGTTATTATTCTCATTTTACAGATGGGTAACTCGGGCAAAGACAGGTTACGTAACCAGCCCAAAGTCTCCCAGCTAGTTTCAGAGCTTGGATTTGAAGCCAGGCAATCTGGTTCTGGAACATATTTCTTAACGTCTAAGTTGCTGGAAACACTCGTTTTATTTCCAGCTGCCATATTGACAGTGGTTTAATTCTAAATATAAACTTCAGCATACATGAAAAACAAAATACAGAAAAACCTCAGTAACTGTGAAGAGGATTGGGCTGGATCAAAAGATTGAATTTGAGACTATTAATTACTTTGTTCTGATTTATAAAATATAGGTTAAGTTCTTTCAATTGCATAAAATGAATGAAACTGGCTAGTAAATAGAAATCCTTAGGAAATCTGTTTTAAGGACCAGATAAGGATGATTTATGCCCACTTTCACTTATATACCTATATTTATGGACATTACAACTACTGTATCCATGGATGAAAAAGATGTTTTGGATGCCACAGGCACACAAAGATGGGCACAAGGTGGCCCACTGTGTAACAAGAGGAAGGTTACATTGAAGTAGCAGCACCTGTTTTTTGTTGGGTCATTCATTATGGAGAAAATCTAAATCTCTGCTTTTTATCAAGTTACTTTGGAAACCCCATAGTCAGCTAGGCAAATAACCAGGAGCGACCAATCTAAATATGGGGTATGCTGCCAGGTCCCAGGCTAAGCTCAGCTTTCTACCATCTCCTCTATTAGAAAGAGCTTTGGATATAAGCAAGAGGGGCTTCAAATCATGGTTTCACCACTTACTGGATCTGTATCTGTTTTCTTATCTTTGAAATGGGGATAATGATAAAACTGGCCTTATAGTGTTACTGTAAAGATTAAGTGAGCTGGTAAGGATAAAGCATTCAAAGCAGTGCCTGGCACATGGCATGTGCCCAGTAAGTGGTAATGTTTAATGACTGTCATTATGTAACACTGATGATAGAGTGGTCAAATGTCCAAGCTCTAAAATCAGACTGTCTGGGGTGTAATCACGGGTCTGCCACTTTCTGTTAGGTAATTTACTTAAACTCATTGAGCCTCAGTTTCTGAGCCTCAGTTTCCTCACCTGAAAAATAAGTTTTATAATAGTGATTATAAAGGTGAAAGAAGAAAGACATAGGTGAATTGACTAATATAATACCTGGCACCATAAAGGTGCCATTTTTTCCTAATTTTAGTTTCTTGTCTCCCTTCACCTCAACATGGCAATTATATTTGGCCATCTACCCTCACACCTCTCACTCCCAAATTCAGTAAAATGGATACATACTTCTGGGGCATTTGCAGGATTGATATGGAACAATTTGGGGAGTGAATATCTTAGACCAGTGGATGGATTTCCAAATTCTACCATAGAGAAACAATGTTGCATAGTGCTAAAAGCATTGAATCAGGGACCACACAGGCTGGATTTCTATCTTGGCTCTGTTACTGTATAACCATGAACAAGTTATTTAATCTGTGCCTCGGTTTTTTCAACTGTAAAATGGGGATAAAAAAATAATACCTACAAGGATCATAAGAGACTACTATTAACAATCATATGCCAACAGGTTGGATAATCTAGAAAAAATGGATAAATTCCTGGGGATATACACCTTGCCAAGACTGAATCAGGAAGGAATAGAAACATGAATAGGCCAGTAACAGGTAAGGAAATTGAATCAGTATTCAACATCCTCTAAACAAAGAAAATTCCAGCGCCAGATGGTTTCACTGGTAAATTCTACCAAACATTTAAATAAGAATTAACACCAATCCTTCTCAAACTCTTCCCAAAAATTAAAGAGGAGGGACTCTCTCAAACTCATTTTACGAGGCCAGTATTACCCTGATACCAAAACCAAATAAGGATAATACAAGAAAAGAAAACTACAGACCAATATCCCTGATGAATAGAGATGCAAAAATTCTCAACAAAATAGTATCAAACCGAGTTCAACAGCACATTGAAAGGATCAGACGTATGATCAAGTGGGATTTACCCTTGGGATGCAAGGATGGTTTGACATATGCAAATCAATAAATATGATAAACCACATTAATAGAATAAAAGATAAAAATCACATGACCATCTTAATAGATGCAGAAAAAGTACTTGTCAAAATACAACATCTTTTCATGATATAAACTCTCAACAATTTGAATATAGAAGGAATATACCTTAAAATAAAGGCCATATATGACAAGCCCACTGCTAACATCATACTCAATGGTGAAAGGTTGAAAGCTTTTCCTTCAGCATCAGGAACAAGACAAGAGTGCCCACTCTCACCTCTCTTATTCAACATAGTACTAAAAGTTCTAGCTAGAGAAGTCAATCCGATAAGAGAAAAAATAGGTATCCAAATTGGAAAGAAAGAAGTAAAATTGTCTTCAGTCTTCATTTGTAGATGATATGATATTATATAGAGAAAAATTTAAAGACTCAATCAAAAAACTGTTAGAACTGATCAATGAATTTGGTAAAGTTACAGGATAGAAAAAATCAACATACAGAAATCAGTTGCATTTATATACACTAACAATGAAATACCTAAAAATGAAATAAAGAAAATAATTTCATTTACAACAGCAATAAAATCAATAAAACTGTTAGGAATAAATTTAACCAAGGAGATGAAAGATCTGTACACTGAAAACTATAAGACTCTGATGAAAGAAACTGAAGAAGACACAAACAATAGATAGCCCATGTTCACGAATCAGAAGAATGAATATTGTTAGAATGTCCATACTACCCAAAGCCATCTATAGATTCAAGGTGATCACTATCAAAATTCCAATGGCATTTTTCACAAAAATAGGAAAAAAATCCTAAAATTTGTATGGAAGCACGAAAGACCCTGTATGGCTGAAGCAATCCTGGGAAAGAAGAAAAAAGCATCACACTTCCTGATTTCAAACTATACTACAAAGTTTAGTAATCAAAACAGTATTGTACTGGCATAAAAATAGACATACAGGTTAACAGAACAGAATCAAGCCAGAAATAATCCTCCCCGTTTACAGTCAACTAATATTTGACAAGAAAGCCAAGAATACTCAATGGGGAAAGGATAGTCTCTTCAATAAATGGTGCTCGGAAAAGAGGATAACCACATGCATAAAAATGAAATTGGACTCCTATTTTATACCACTCACAAAAATTAACTTGAAATGCATTACAGACTTAAATGTAAGACCTGAAACTGTAAAACTCTTAGAATAAAATACGGGGGAAAGCTCTCTGACATAGGTTTTGGCAATGATTTTTTGGATGTGATAGCGAAAAGCACAAGTAACAAAGGTGAAAATAAATGTGTGATGACATTAAACCTAAAAGTTTCTGCACAGCAAAAGAAACAATCAGCAAGATGAAAAGGCAACTTCCAGAATGGGAGAAAATATTTGCAAACCATATGTCATATAAGGGGTTAATATCCAAAATATATAAAGAATTTATACAACTCAAAACAACAAAATCTGATTTTTAAAAATGGGCAAAGGAATTGAATAGACATTTTCCCAAAGACATAAAAATGTTCAACAGACAGATGAAAGGGTGCTCAACATCACTAATCATCAGGGAAATGCAAATCAAAACCATGATGAGATATCACCTAACACCTGTTAGAATGATTGTCATCAAAAAGTCAAGAGATAACAACTGTTTGGGAGGAGATGGAGAAAAGGGAACCCTTGTGCACCATTGGTGGGAATCTAAATTGGTACTATGGAAAATAGTATGGAGGTTTCTCAAAAAATTAAAAATAGAACTAACATATGATCCAGCAATTCCACTTCTGGTATACATCCAAAGGAAATGAAAACAGGATATCAAAGAGATATCTGCACCTCCCTATTTATTGCAGCATTATTCACAATAGTCAAGATATGGAAAAAAACCTGTATCCATTAACAGATGAATGGATAAAGAAGATATGATATGTGATGGAATATTATTCAGCCATGAGAAGAAATGAAATTCTGCCATTTATGATAACATGGATAGTTCTTGAGGGCATTATGCTAAGTGAAATAAGTCAGACAGAGAAAGACAAATACTGTATGGTATCACTTATATGTGGAATCTTAAAAAGCCAAACTCGTAGAAACAGAGTAGAATGGTGGTACCATGCGCTTAGGTTTGGGGGAAATGGGGAGAGGTTAAACAATGGGTACAAACTTCTAGTTATAAGATAAATAAGTTCTGGAAATTTAATGCACAGCATTGTGATTATAGATAACAGTACTGTACTATATACTTGAAAGTTGCTAAGAGAATAGATCTTAAACGTTCTCACCACAAAAAAGAAATGGTACGGCTTCCCTGGTGGCGCAGTGGTTGAGAATCTGCCTGCTAATGCAGGGGACACGGGTTCGAGCCCTGGTCTGGGAGGATCCCATATGCCGTGGAACAACTAGGCCCGTGAGCCACAACTACTGAGCCTGCACGTCTGGAGCCTGTGCTCTGCAACAAGAGAGGCCACGACAGTGAGAGGCCCGCACACTGCAATGAAGAGTGGCCCCCGCTTGCCGCAAGTAGAGAAAGCCCTCGCACAGAAACGAAGACCCAACACAGCAAAAATAAATAAATAAACTCCTACCTCCAACATCTTCTAAAAAAAATAAAAGAAAAGAAATGGTAATTACATGATGTGATGGAGGTGTTAGCTAATCCTATGTTGGTAATCATGTTGCAATATATAAATGTATTGAATAGACAAGTTGTATACCTTAAAGTTACACAATGTTATATGTCAATTATATCTCAACAAAGCTGGAAAAAAATAAAGAATTGGCAAAGCAAATAAACAAATCCTACATCACAGAGTTGTTGTAAGGTAAGGATTAAATAAGTTAATACATGTGAAATGCTTAGTACAACACTTGGAACACACTAAGTGTTAGCCATTGTTATTACTTTAGAATAGGCTGTGACACTGACTATTATGAAATAAAAGACAGTCATTGTGATTGGCTGATTCACAGACTGTAAACCTGAGTATGATTCACACATGGTTATCTCCCATCCAAAGGTATTCTGTGGCTAAAGCCATTATGAATTAGGTCCTGCAGAATGGCAAGGGAGGACAGAATTAAGGTAAAATACTTGGATTTTTTGCCAAAAGATCCAAATTTGAGGCCCGGTCTGTTGCCTAGTAGTCGTGCAGCCTTGTGAAACTCACTTACCTTCACTAAGTCTTAATTTATCCAACCAAAAAATGGGCACTAAAAGTCCTATGTTACAAGCTTTTTGTGAAGACCGTAATAGAAATTGAAGGAAAGTGCTTGGCAAATTATTAAGTACTATGCAAATAAAATGTCTTTTTCTCATCACAGTTGTTGCTATTGTAGTTGCTATTTTACAAATATGCATGTCCACACTCTGCTCAATTGTCAAATGGGCTTTTGCCTTGGGGCTTTGTAGGACCATCTGCTTAGATCTGGAAGGTCGGGGATCTGGACCTGGGGTGGTCAGAACTGATTGAAACTCCAAGGCCCCTGGTTGAACTTGGTGCCAGTGTCCTAACAATTGCACTCGCACTTAAACTTGGGTGGTTGTGAATATAGGTAGGGTCACTAATCAACCAGGTGGCTACCCACTGCCTGGAACGTGGGCAATTAAGTACAAGGGCCATTTTCATCCAGAGGGTTTGCTATTTCATAGCCAATTACCCAGGCAGCTTCACCCCACTTTGAACTTTGTGGGAAGTAAGGGCAGCATATGCATCTGCAGCCTCAATAGCTTCCCTGTAGCTCCTGCCATCAACCCTATTCATCTTTTTCTAAAGGAGCGTCAGCATCCACCTGCCTTTCAGTATTTAACTCCTTCATTTAGAAAGAAGCAGCAGGAAATTTGAACCAAGAGCTATTTTTATCTTTATAATGGCAAAAGCAATTTTAACACTATATCCACGTCGTAATCTGCATTTCTGCAATCTGCTATATTTCAAAATATCAAAATCAAGAATGAATGCATTCTTCTCAGACACTCACATGGCTCCCTAATGCAATTTTTTCCTAATTAGAATGGTGCTCAGTTAAGAGTAAGACATTTAATGTTCTTAAGTCTCTAAAGCAAATGGAAATTTTACTGAAGGCCAGTTGTACTCAGCTTTACCGAAGAAAATGCAGCTTTATGGTATGAGCTTATTTGTAAAGAGACTTTATTATTAAAATGCACCAATTAGGCCTATGGCATTAAAGGAGTCCTGAGGTAGAGGCTTATGCATGTATATGCTCATCCAAAGACACACAGGGACACACACACACACACACACACACACACACACACACACACGAGACGGTTAGCTAGTGGTTCCTCTCCCTGTACCCAGCCCACCTCCTAAGGTGCTGATCCTTCAAGGGAAGAGGGAGGGGTGTGGAGTAAGTGTGTAAATAACATGTGTTCTCTATTCCTATTGGTGGAATTGGAACTCTCTGATCACCCCTGCACTTTTGTCACTCCTCAGTCCCTTCCCTTATATTTTTTAATACACTGAATCCTTCCCATATACTTAAAGCAAAGAGAGCTCTACCTCTCTATCACCCCATCACTATTCTTAGGAGTAGCCTTCCCAGGCCCTTTGCAGACTAGAAATGGCTCTCAAAAGAGACAAGCCAACTTGAAGAAGATAGAATAACAGCCCCCCCTCAGCCCCACCTTCAAAGCCTAGTTCTAGGCATCTCTTCCTTGACAGCTCTCCTGCCTACTTCCTGTAGCACTGATGATCTATACAAGAACTTCTCTAACTTCACTTTGTAAGCAAGTTACCAGAGGCTCTAATTAAAATGCAGGCTCTGATTCAGAAGTTCTGGACTGTGATTTTTGTATTTCTGTGGGGCTCCCTGTCGGTGAAAATGCTGCTGATCCACAGACCATACTTTTAAAAGTACAAGTCTATACCATACAATTAAATAATTCTAATCTCTTTCACCTCTCCATATAGGTTATAAAGCCTCTGAGGGCAGGAATCCTATCTTATAGCTGTTGTATAGATCCTTACAATGATGAGCTCATAATTGGGGCCACTTAGATGCTTCTGGATTAACTGATTAATTGCTGTAACAAGGGCTTTGAAGTCAGACAACCTGGGTTGAAATCCTAGTGCTGCTCCTTATAATCTATGGATTATTAGAAAAAGAAGTTAATATGATCAAATCATTTTATAAATGCCAGTTAAAATTTATAAGGGAGAAAAACACATTTAAAAAATATGTATGTTTCTGAAAATGTCTGAATGCTTTTTCTTGCTCTCTACTATGTTCTAGGACTTTCTTTAACTCATTTATATGTTGTCTTTCTTCCATTTCATAAGGCAACTTTAGTGGAAAGATTCCTGAAATTTCTAGGAAAGAAAACCTAGGTTCCCAGTTCTGTTGTTATTACCAGGAGACATTGACCTCTCTAAGCTTCAGCTCTCTTGTTTGTAGAAGAGAATTGATGGTAACATCCACCTTGCCAATCACCTGTATGTGAACATGCTTTATAAACTCTAAAGCACTATATACATGTAAGGGTTGATATCTGGTTTTAGTGCTATTATTTATCTATAGACATCTATTTTCTTTGTTTTTCTATCTATTTTCTGTCCTAGAATCTGGGTTTGTAATACACAGAATATGAGTTTATAAATTCTGGTATTTATCCTCATATCTTTTTGGAAGGTAAAGTCTCTTTGCAAGCATTCATAGTTTTTTGCCACTCTGCTATTATCTCCATTGTAAAGAGAGGTAAAATAAGACAGAGTACATAAATGTAATTTGCTAATTTTATCCAGCAAGTTACAGGCAGGTTTGTAAAGAAAACACTTTTTTTTAGTTAGAAAAAAGATACATAAAAATATCTTCTTCAAAGCCAGGAGCAAGTTGCTTTTTTAAAAATTACATTAAATTGTAAAATATTATCTGTAAACAAATGTCAGAGAAATACTGTTTTAATACATAGATATGAAAAAAAATTTCATGAAACCTCAACCATAGCAGCTCAGATTTTAGGTCAAAATTATTACCACACAAGTCTACCATCCACTGTTTCAATGTTCTTTTCAGTATAGCCAAATGCTGTCATCACAAAAAGGAGTCAAATAAGTTCCTGGGACTTGTAATGGGATCTGACCAGCACTTTCACCAGAATCATCCTTCTCAAAAGTCTAAAGCAATTGCCAAAGATTCAAGCCGAGTTTAGGTACTGATACTATGCTCACTGATCTTTTAAGAAAACTCAGCTCAAAAGTAGCTCATAAGAGAGTGTACTCCAAGATTATCTTTGTCTATATGCTAAAATTTTTGTAGTTTTCTTACTAGATGTACTTTTATGCTGAAATGAAAATAACATTCTTTATTTGTACAATTGTAAACATTTTCTTAGACCCCAAAAATTATTAGTCAGTGATTTACCTCTGATCTGGAATTGAAAATGTTATAAATACCAATATAGTTGGGAAAACACATTTTCTTTTTACTTTTGTTTTTCACTTTCAGAGCCAAAAAATCATAGAAGAGCATTTGGTGACAGTGGAAGTCCCTATAATTTTCTGCCAGTCTAGATTTTGAACGAAATTCATAGCTGCCCATATTAAGACAGGTCTGTGGGTGTAGGATCTGACTGTCTTCAGTGATGAGGAAGAAAGATAGTAAAGGTGGCATAGATTATAGACAATCTAATTTTAGGCAATGAAGCTTTAGTCTAACCTGCCATCCTTTAGAAAGAATGAATCCATCCTCCCATGTTTACAGCCCTCTGAAGCATCCCAGATTGGTGCTTTAACCCTTTCTCCCTACACCCTGGTTTAGTTCAGGTGCCCTGGGAAACAGAGGCTAGAATTTGTATGCTTTATTGGAGGTGTGCTCTCAGGAGCAATACCTGTAAGGGGGTGAGAGAAATAGGACTAGCAGAAGGAGAAGTATGATGCGTTTGTAACAGAGGTCTCAGCTGATCCCAAAGGTTGCTCTTGAGTTAGGATGGCCCTTCAGGATTGTTCTGAGCTAAGGCAAGTGGGTCCTGTCTTTGTAGGGCTGCATCAGCCACCCATTGGATGCAAGCTGCTGGGTGGGGGGAGGCACATAATTTTGGTCAATGTTGCTCCTTTTGATGAAAGAAAATTCATCATTTGATGAAGGGAAATTCCCAGAGTACAGAGAATCATCAACACCCCATCCCAGCTGGGGTAATGAGTCCTTTAGTCATTGTATTAGTTACAAAACACTAGTCTGGTCTACAGAGTATATTAGTTATACAGCGTTGTATAGCAAATTACTCCAAATCTTAGTGGCTTGAAACAATAATAACCACTTATTATCTCTCAGGTATTCTTTATGGGTCAGGAATTAGAGCATAGCAAGTCCTGAGGCTAAGAGTGGAAGATTCAAAAGCTGGATACAAGAATCATGTGAAAAATTGTTTACTCGCTTGTCTGGTTGCTGATGTTAGTTTTTTCTAGGGGCCTAGCTGAGACTGTTTGAACAGAATACCCATAGGTGGCCTCTCCATGTAGCCTGGGATGACTGGTGACAGAGGCTGGCTGATGTCAACCAGATGAGTCATTCTGTGTACCTGGTTGTTTGGTACCTCTTCTGGGAAGAATGCTCTGTGGCGAGCATTGATATACAATTTAAAGATCTTCACACATTGTGCCCAATCCTGAAAATTCATCCACTTGCCTCTTCCCCGGACTTCCCCATCCTTGATCTTCTAATCTTCCTAGGACCCTGACCAACTAGCATAGCCATTTGTTAGTGTCCATGAAGCTGTGTATATTCTTGCATCACGCTACTTCTCTTCACACAAAATGGATGAACAGATGCACTGCATGAAGTTGTATTCAGTGGGAAGATCTCCCCTCAGTGTTATCTTTCAGGGCCACCCCTGTGTGGGGCTGTAGTGTAGCAGCAGTCCATTTTCAGCTTGCATCCACATACTGAAACAAACCAATATGAACCTCCCACCCCGCCCCACTTCATTAGCTTGTCATAATGAACTCCCCCTACCCCATGTGGTGGCCATAGGTGTGAGCTGAAAGGCAACAGTGTGGGTCAGACCAACAGCTCACGCAGTTTATTTGTCCTTGTTTATGCCCAATCCAGGATGTACTATGTCCAGATTAAGATGGATTGCTATTGGGCCTCCCCAACCTTATGACTTGTTGGGTTTGACAGAATCCAACTCACGATAGGCAGCTCTGTCTGGTTGGTCACTTTAATATTTCATGACCAGATACTCTATCTGAATTCTCTGCTTCCTTCTTTGTGGTAAGGGAGGAAAGATGCAGCAATTTGTTGTTTACTTTGAAGGGGATGTCCCTGCATGGCCCAGACCAATGAACTCCTGAAAACTTTACTGATGTAGTAGGACTGTGAATCTTCACAGTGTTTACCTTCCACACTCTGGAGTATAAGTGTTCTACCAAGACATGCAGTATGCTTCCTGCTTCTTACCCATCTTTTCTGTTTTAATGTCATTGACAGATTGGACCAACGTGATATTCTGCAGGACCTCCAAATGGTCCCAGCTTTTTCATAGTACATTATAACAGAGGATAAGAGGGTTAACATAGCCCTGAGCAAGACTGCAAATTTGTACTACCATCTGTCCCATGTTCACAAAAATGTGAACTGCTTTTGATCCTCCTTCCTGATAGGAATGAAAAATAATGCATTTGCCATATCAGTGATCACATGCCATATACCTGAAACTCTGTTAACATGCTATAGTAAAGTTATCTAGACCAGCTGTAATCCACTGTCATCCTTCAGCATCTGTTTGATTTTGTAGGGGCCAGACTGGTAAATTAATGAGGATACAATGAGGACTACCATCCATGCGTCTTTCAGGTTTTTAAGATGGCACTAATCTACCATTCCCCCAGGATGCAATTTTATTTTTGATTTACTGCCTTGACTGGGGATAGGGGAGGGAGAGAGTAATTCAGAGGCTTGTGCTTGGACCTTCCACTATGATAGCTCTTACTCCACAGGCCAAGGACCCAATGTTGGGGCTCTTCCCAAGTATATACCAAGTACGTCCATTCTAATTATACATTTGTGGACTGTGGGAATGACCAACAGGTGAATCCATGGATAGAGTGGACCTACTGTGTGCTAAACCTGGCTTAGGACTCTGGCTCACATACACTCTCACTCTAACAGAGAAGCCATGATGACACTTCTAGTATCCAGGTATCAATGTCAACTGATCATAACAATCCTCAAAATACTTGGGTATTCCCTTTTCCCAAGTGTACAGTTACTCAAATAGGTTGTCTCAAGTCCCTTTTGGGAAGGACTAGAGGAAACATTACAGGGTTTTCTGCTTGCCTTAGTATTGGATAGGAAAACATGCTTAAGGCTGGAAACTGGGTAAAGGATAGTGATGTTTTTATTGGGGAAGCTGCCCTTTCTGAACATGCACTTTTGATTTTTTGAGGGGGCTTGTAAAATTAAGAAAAAATCTTGTTGGATTCCTATCTATCCTGCTCCTCAGAACAGCATGTTCTGTTAACCATCACCTTAGTTCTCTGCAGGTCAGGACCCCTTGGCTGCCACTCGGACCTTGCTGTTCATTGCAGTAATTGCATCCACCTTGCTCCTGATAGTAAATCACTGACATCTGGCCTCTATTATTTCCAGATCCTAACATCACCTTTGCTATCAAGTAGCTCAATTTTATTACAGCATTTCCTACTGTCAGCCCTGGTCTGCATAGGACACCCAGTAAGCTTCTCAATAAGAGTGTCCCTTTTACCAGCCCATTCTTTATTGCTTTGGTAAATGGAGTGCCCTCTGTCTTCCTGCAGAAAATATTTGACGGGTGGGTTTTCTGGTTTTGCAGTATGTTCCCTTTCCCTGGCATGACCAATTCTGGATACTTTTGGTTCCTTCCTCTACCATCTTCCATGCAATTTCTGGCATTTTTATTCCACTCTGTGTGGATGATCACTTTTACCAAGCTTCAAAGAGTCATCCTAGCAGTATGTTAGCACTATCTCCCAGGGTCTTGAGTAACAGCAACAAACTCTCATTTATTCAACTTTATGTTTTGTTCCTCTTGATCCAGGACACTTAGGATCCAGCCCCACATATACTGCCCTGGCTCCTGTTAATACATTTTGCCTAGGTCCTACAGCTCCTTTGGTATACAGTCCCTTTTCTCTCTTAAGAGGCCCAGAACTTCCCCAACTGGGTAAGGTATTTTAGTCACGGATCTGGTGGCCAGAATGGGGGTTAGGGGTAGATTCTGAGAGTGGAGTACAGGTTTTCCTGCAAGGCAGAAATATCTGTAACATATTCCAGCAAGGGGAGAGCACCAGACTTTATCAAGGAGGAAGAGCCCACTTCTACAGTCATAGAGAGTTTGGGGGAATCTTGGAAGGTAAGAATTTAGAGTGCATTGACCCAGGTGCCCTTATTCCATGCCTCAGAGTCCCACTTCTTCCCAACAATACCCTGGCCTTGGCATAGCTGATATGCTAGGGTTGAGAATTCAACCTTATCTGGAGATCTGAGATCCTTATAATTAAGTCCTGGGCTTGATCCTCAGCTTTTTCTGCCTTGCAGCTGAAAGAGATGAGTGTCTCTTTATATGTTGCCAAGGATATTTGGTGTTCACACTCCACCTTAAATCGGCTACTAGTCCTTATTAGCTTTCCATTGTCTTTGTCAAAGGCATCAATAACATCCAGAAAAAGCCATCCAATTCCACAGTCCTTTATAATTAATACTTCACTCAAACACTCAAATGCACAAGATTTGCTCTTGGCCAGTGTGTTCACTTCCTCTGGTATTACATCCCAGTTCAGCACTGATAAAAGTCTAAACATTTTCACAGCTATGAAATGCCAAAAACTGTTAGTATTCCATCTACCACCAGTGAAATGGTTCTCATTCTGTGCTTGCTGATGGATAATCCATTTCCAAAATCTGAAATTTTAGAGTCTTCTTCCTAGAACACACTCTTAAGTCAAATTCCTTGGGAAATATACTCTGAGATGGATATCTGTATAAAGAAGCTCTGGAGGAAAGTTCTCTCAGAAATAACACCTCCAGGAGAATTGGGGAAGCAGGACTGGACACAGGAAGGATTTAAACTACCATACAGTTACAACAGAGGTTTCAGCCAATCCTTCAGGGGGTTATGCAGTTGGAATGGCCCTTCAAAGTTGTCATTAACTGAGGCAAGAGGACTAATCCCTATAGTCCTACATCATCCAGTCACTAGATATGGGCTGCTCTCCAGAGGAGAGGGATGGTGTAATGCTGGATAAGGTGGTTCTCTTCAGATGAGGCCAGATCCTGGAGAGGGACTCAGCTCTGAGTCGTTAGCAGCCAACACTCCTAGAAGTCTAGGGGATGAGTGCCTCAGTACTAAATGGGGAACTGGGGTGGCACATCACAAAATCCACTACAGTCCCCCTTCTCCTTGGGTCATGGTAGTGGTGATATGGAATTATGACAAAGGAGTAGCAAATATGGTGCTTAGTCTCATAGTACATGATTGCCCAATATCTTCAAGCTAGCCATGTTTCTCTTTAGAACTTGGCAGATGAGGTATGAAAGAGCGTACTGGGGGAATCTCCCTAGGAAACGTACCACTCCTTAGGGAGGATTTCAGTCAAGGTGGGTGGAATACTCAAAGCTTTTAGCATGCCACAGCAATGAAGCTTTTAAGACTTTTATCAGTGGTGAGTTTCAACTGCACTTTTCCTCTGGCTATTCCTGGTACATTTCACTAATACAGAAGGAAACACTCACCTTGATATAAAAACATATCCATATGCATTATTCATATCATTTATTAACTAAACTTCCTTTCTTCATCAATTCTATATGTGACAGGACCTCCTACATAGCATTCATTCATTCATTCAATAATACTGATTGCACACCTACATGTACTATGCATGAGAAACTGTTCTAAATGCTAGAAATACAGTAATTAACAAGGTAGAGAGCCTCTGTCTTCACGGAAAGCAAATTCTAGAAGAGGGGTTGCAAAGACAATAAATAAGGAGTAAATAAGCAAGAAAATTTCAAATAGTTATAAGTGATGTAATGATAATAAAACAGTAACACAAAAACAATTAATTGACTTTTAATATTTGTAAAGTTAATATAGATAGGGCATTCAAAGCAGGCTTTTCTGAGGAGATGATTCTTGAGCTGAGAACCATATGATGAGAAGGATCTAGTCATGTGAAGATCTATGCAGAAGTTCATTTGAGCTGGGAGCAGAGTGAAGTGAGGAAGCAAGACATGAGAAAGTCTGTGGACAGTTAGTTTCAGACAGATAGACAGCAGAATAACCAATACAAAGGCCCTGAGTTAGGAATGAGCTTGGCATGTTTGAGAATCAAAAAGATGACCAGCATGGCTGAAGCTTAGCGAACACAGGGGAAAACCACAGAAAATGGGATTGAAGACTAGGCACTGGGCAGATTACACAGAACACTGGAGGTCACAGTAAATAATTTATATCTAAGGACAATGCTAAGACAATAGCAAATTCTGAGCAGTGGAGTAACATAATCTATCTCATGTTTTAAAAGAATTTCTCTGGGAGCTGTGTATAAAATAGACTATAGAAGGTTAAGAATAGAAACAGGAATGCTACCATTGTAACAAAAAGAATAAAATACCTAGGAATCAACCTACCTAAAGAGGCAAAAGGCCTGTATGCAGAAAACTATAAGACACTGGTGAAAGAAATTGAAGACGATAAAAACAGACAGAGAGATATACCATGTTTTTTGGATTGGAAGAATCAACATTGGGAAAATGAATGTACTACCCAAAGCAATCTACACATTCAGTGCAATCCCTATCAAATTACCAATGGCATTTTTCACAGGACTAGAACAAAAAATTTCACAATTTGTATGGAAACACAAAAGACCCCGAATAGCCAAAGCAATCCTGAGAAAGAAAAACATAGGGGGACCCGGAGGAAGATGGCAGAAGAGTAAGACGCGGAGATCACCTTCCTCCCCACAGATACATCAGAAATTCATCTACACGTGGAACAACTCCTACAGAACACCTACTGAATGCTGACAGAAGACCTCAGACCCCCCAAAAGGCAAGAAACTCCCCACATACCTGGGTAGGGCAAAAGAAAAAAGAACAGAGACAAAAGGATAGGGACGGGACCTGCACCAGTGGGAGGGAGCCGTGAAGGAGGAAAGGTTTCCACACACTAGAAGCCCCTTCGCGGGCGGAGACTGCAGGTGGCGGAGTGGGAAGCTTCGGAGTAGCGGAGGAGAGCACAGCAACAGGGGTGTGGAGGGCAAAGCGGAGAGATTCCGGCACAGAGGATCGGTGCCCTCAGGCACACACCAGCCCGAGAGGCTTGTCTGCTGGGCCGCCGGAGCGGGAGGGTCTGGGAGCTGAGGCTCGGGTATCGGGTTTCAGTCGGAGCGCAGGGAGAGGACTGGGGCTGGCGGCAGGAAGAGAGACTGAAGGGGTTAGTGCACCATGGCTAGCCCGGAGGGAGTCTGGGGAAAAAGTCTGGAGATGCCGAAGAGGCAAGAGACTTTTTCTTCCCTTTTGTTTCCTGGTGCGTGAGGAGAGGGCATTAAGAGAGCTACTTAAAGAAGCACCAGAGACGGGCGCGAGCCGCGGCTAAAGGCGTGGACCCCGGAGACGGGCGTGGGACGCTGGGGCTGCTGCTGCCGCCGCCACAAGGCCTGTGTGCGAGCGCAGGTCACTGTCCACCCTGCCTTCCGGGGAGCCTGTGCACCCCGCCACTGCCGGGGTCCCGGGACCCAGAGACGGCTTTCCCGGCGAAGCGCACGGAGCGCCTCGGGCTGGTGCAACGTCACGCTGGCCTCTGCCGCCGCAGGCCCGCCCCACACTGCGCGCCCCTCCCTCCCCTCTGCCTGAATGAGCCAGACCCCCCGGAATCAGCGGCTCCTTTAAACCCGTCCTGTCTGAGCGAAGAACGGACGCCCTCCGGCGACCTACGCGCAGAGGCGGGGCCAGGTCCAAGGCTGAGACCCGGGAGCTGTGAGAGCAGAGACAGGGAAATCTCTCTGTGCAGCCTCGGAGGCAGCGGATTAAAGCTCCACAGTCCACTTGATGTGCCCTGCGTCTGTGGAGTGCATGAATGGACAGCGAATCATCCCAAATTCAGGAAGTGGACTTTGAGGACAAGATTTAAGACTTTCCCCCCTTTTCCTCTTTTTACAACGAATTATCCCAAATTAAGGAGGTGGACTTTGAGAGCAAGATTTCAGGCTTTTCCTCTTTTTACAACGAATTATCCCAAATTGAGGAGGTGGACTTTGAAAGCAAGATTTTCGAATTTTCCCCCTGCTCTCTTTTTGTGAATGTGTATGTGTATGCTTCTGTGTGAGATTTTCTCTGTATAGCTTTGCTTCCACCATATGTCCCAGGGTTCTGTCTGTTTTTTTTCAATAATTACTTTTTAATTTTAATAACGCTACTATATATATATATATATATATATTTTTTTTTTTTTTTTTGCGGTATGCGGGCCTCCCACTGTTGTGGCCTCCCCCGTTGCGGAGCACAGGCTCCGGACGCGCAGGCTCCGGACGCGCAGGCTCAGCGGCCATGGCTCACGGGCCCAGCGGCTCCGCGGCATGTGGGATCCTCCCAGACCGGGGCACGAACCCGTATCCCCTGCATCGGCAGGCGGACTCTCAACCACTTGCGCCACCAGGGAGGCCCTTCACTACTATATTTTATACTTTATTCCATTTTACTTTACCTGCTCTTTTTTTCCTACCTTCCCTTCCTCCCTCCCTCCCTCCACCCCTCCTTTCCTTCTTTCTCTTTCTTTCCTTCCTCCCTCCCTCCCTCCCTCCTTTCATTCTTTCTTTTTCTTTCCTTCCTCCCTCCCTCCCTCCCTCCTGTCTTTCCTTCCTCCCTCCCTCCCACACTTTTTCCTTTCACTCTTTCTTTTTCTTCCCTTCCTCCCTCCCTCCCTCGCTCCTTTCCTTCCTCCCACCCTCCCACCCTTTTTCATTTCACTCTTTCTTTTTCTTTCCTTCCTCCCTCCCTCCCTCCTTTCTTTCTTTCTTTCCGTCCTTCCTCCCTCCCTCCCTCCTTTCTATCTTTCTTCCTCCCTTCCTTTCCTTCTTCCTTTCATTCTCTCTCTCTTTCTTTCTTCTACTAATTCTTTCTTTGTACTTTTTCTCCCTTTTATTCTGAGCCGGGTACATGAAAGGCTCTTGGTGCTGCAGCCAGGAGTCAGTGCTGAGCCTCTGAAGTGGGAGAGCCAACTTCAGGACACGGGTCCACAAGAGACTTCCCAGCTCCACATATCAAGCGGGGAAAATCTCCCAAAGATCTCCATCTGAACACCAGCACCCAGCTTCAGTCAACGACCAGCAAGCAACAGTGATGGTCACCCTATGCCAAGCAACTAGCAAGACAGGAACACAACGCCACCCATTAGCAGAGAGGCTGCCTAAAAACATAAGAAGGCCACAGGCACCCCAAAACACATGACCAGACGTGGTCCTGTCCACCAGAAAGACAAGATCCAGCCTCAACCACCAGAACACAGGCACTAGTCCCCCCCACCAGGAAGCCCACACAACATACTGAAACAACCTTAGCCACTGGGGACAGACACCAAAAGCAACAGGAACTACGAATTTGCAGCCTGCAAAAAGGAGACCCCAAACACAGTAACATAAGCAAAATGAGAAGACAGAAAAACACACAGCAGGTGAAGGAGCAAGATAAAAACCTACCAGACCTAACAAATGAAGAGGTAATAGGCAGTCTACCTGAAAAAGAATTCAGAATAATGATAGTAAAGATGATCCAATATTCTATTTCCAAGATCCAAAATCTTGGAAATAGAATAGACAAAATGCAAGAAACAGTTAACAAGGACCTAGAAGAACTAAAGATGAATCAAGCATCGATTAAAAACACAATAAATGAAATGAAAAATACTCTAGATGGGATCAATAGCAGAATAACTGAGGCAGAAGAACGGATAAGTGAGGTGGAAGATAAAATAGTGGAAATAACCGATGCAGAGCAAAATAAAGAAAAAAGAATGAAAAGAACAGAGGACAGTCTCAGAGACCTCTGGGACAACATTAAACGCACCAACATTCGAATTGTAGGGGTTACAGAAGAAGAAGAGAAAAAGAAAGGGACTAAGAAAATATTTGAAGAGATTATAGTTGAAAACTTCCCTAATATGGGAAAGGAAATAGTTAATCAAGTCCAGGAGGCACAGAGAGTCCCATACAGAATAAATCCAAGGAGAAATATGCCAAGACACATATTAATCAAACTGTCAAAAATTAAACACAAAGAAATCATATTAAAAGCAGCAAGGGAAAAAAAACAAATAACACACAAGGGAACCCCCATCAGGTTAACAGCTGATCTCTCAGCAGAAACTCTACAAGCCAGAAGGGAGTGGCAGGACATAATTAAAGTGATGAAGGAGAAAAACCTGCAACCAAGATTACTCTACCCAGCAAGGATCTCAATCAGATTTGATGGAGAAATTAAAACCTTTACAGACAAGCAAAAGCTGAGAGAGTTCAGCACCACTAAACCAGCTTTACAACAAATGCTAAAGGAACTTCTCTAGGCAAGAAACACAACAGAAGGAAAAGACCTACAACAACGAACCCAAAGCAATTAAGGAAATGGGAATAGGAACATACATATCAATAATTACCTTAAATGTAAATGAACTAAATGCTCCCACCAAAAGACACAGATTGGCTGAATGGATACAAAAACAAGACCCATATATATGCTGTCTACAAGAGACCCACTTCAGACCTAGAGACATATACAGATTGAAAGTAAGGGGATGGAAAAAGATATTCCATGCAAATGGAAATCAAAAGAAAGCTGGAGTAGCAATTCTTATATCAGACAAAATAGACTTTAAAATAAAGACTACTAGAAGAGACAAAGAAGGACACTACATAATGATAAAGGGATCGATCCAAGAAGAAGATATAACAATTGTAAATATTTATGCACCCAACATAGGAGCACCTCAATACATAAGGCAAATACTAACAGCCATAAAAGGGGAAATCGACAGTAACACAATCATAGTAGGGGACTTTAACACCCCACTTTCACCAATGGACAGATCATCCAAAATGAAAATAAATAAGGAAACACAAGCTTTAATTGATACATTAAACAAGATGGACTTAATTGATATTTATAGGACATTCCATCCAAAAACAACAGAATACACTTTTTTCTCAAGTGCTCATGGAACATTCTCCAGGATAGATCATATCTTGGGTCACAAATCAAGCCTTGGTAAATTTAAGAAAATTGAAATTGTATCAATTATCTTTTCCGACCACAATGCTATGAGACTAGACATCAATTACAGGAAAAGATCAGTAAAAAATACAAACACATGGAGGCTAAACAATACACTACTCAATAACGAAGTGATCACTGAAGAAATCAAAGAGGAAATTAAAAAATACCTAGAAACAAATGACAATGGAAACACGACGACCCAAAACCTATGGGACGCAGCAAAAGGAGTACTAAGGGGGAAGTTTATAGCAATACAATCCCACCTTAAGAAACAGGAAACATCTCAAGTAAACAACCTGACCCTGCACCTAAAGCAATTAGAGAAAGAAGAACAAAAAACCCCCAAAGTTAGCAGAAGCAAAGAAATCATAAAGATCAGATCAGAAATAAATGAAAAAGAAATGAAGGAAACAATAGCAAAGATCAATAAAACTAAAAGCTGGTTCTTTGAGAAGATAAACAAAATTGACAAACCATTAGCCAGACTCATCAAGAAAAAAAGGGAGAAGACTCAAATCAGTAGAATTAGAAATGAAAAAGGAGAAGTAACAACTGACACTGCAGAAATACAAAAGATCATGAGAGATTACTACAAGCAACTCTATGCCAATACAACGGACAACCCGGAAGAAATGGACAAATTCTTAGAAATGCACAACCTGCCAAGACTGAATCAGGAAGAAATAGAAAATATGAATAGACCAATCACAAGCACTGAAATTTAAACTGTGATTAAAAATCTTCAAACAAACAAAAGCCCAGGACCAGATGGCTTCACAGGCGAATTCTATCAAACATTTAGAGAAGAGCTAACACCCATCCTTCTCAAGCTCTTCCAAACAATTTCAGAGGAAGGAACACTCCCAAACTCATTCTACGAGGCCACCATCACCTTGATACCAAAACCAGGCAAGGATGTCACAAGGAAAGAAAACTACAGGCCAATATCACTGGTGAACATAGATGCAAAAATCCTCAACAAAATACTAGCAAACAGAATCCAACAGCACATTAAAAAGATCATACACCATGATCAAGTGGGGATTATTCCAGGAATGCAAGGATTCTTCAATATATGCAAATCAATCAAGTGATACACCATATTAACAAATTGAAGGAGAAAAACCATATGATCATCTCAATAGATGCAGAGAAAGCTTTCGACAAAATTCAACACCCATTTATGATAAAAACCCTGCAGAAAGTAGGCATAGAGGGAACTTTCCTCAACATAATAAAGGCTATATATGACAAACCCACAGCCAACATTGTCCGCAATGGTGAAAACCTGAAACCATTTCCACTAAGATCAGGAATAAGACAAGGCTGCCCACTCTCACCACTCTTATTCGACCTAGTTTTGGAAGTTTTAGCCACAGCAATCAGAGAAGAAAAGGAAATAAATGGAATCCAAATTGGAAAGAAGAAGTAAAGCTGTCACTGTTTGCAGATGACATGATACTCTATATAGAGAATCCTAAAGATGCTACCAGAAAACTACTAGAGCTTGGTAAAGTAGCAGGATACAAAATTAATGCACAGAACTCTCTGGCATTCCTGTACACTAATGATGAAAAATCTGAAAATGAAATCAAGAAAACCCTCCCATTTACCATTGCAACAAAAAGAATAAAATATCTAGGAATAAACCTACCTAAGTAGACAAAAGACCTGTATGCAGAAAATTATAAGACATTGATGAAAGAAATTAAAGATGATACAAATAGATGGAGAGACATACCATGCTCCTTGATTGGAAGAATCAATATTGTGAAAATGACTCTACTACCCAAAGCAATCTACAGATTCAATGCAATCCCTATCAAACTACCACTGGCATTTTTCACAGAACTAGAACAAAAAATTTCAAAATTTGTTTGGAAAAACAAAAGACCCCGAATAGCCAAAGCAATCTTGAGAACGAAAAACGGAGCTGGAGGAATCAGGCTCCCTGACTTCAGACTATACTACAAAGCTTCAGTAATCAAGACAGTATGGTACTGGCACAAAAACAGAAAGATAGATCAATGGAACAGGATAGAAAGACCAGAGATAAACCCATGCACATATGGTCAACTTATCTTTGATAAAGGAGGCAGGAATGTACAGTGGAGAAAGGACAGCCTCTTCAATAAGTGGTGCTGGGAAAACCAGACAGGGACATGTAAAAGTATGAGATTAGATCATCCCTAACACCATATACAAAAATAAGCTCAAAATGGATTAAAGACCTAAATGTAAGGCCAGAAACTATCAAACTCTTAGAGGAAAACATAAGCAGAACATCTATGACATAAATCACAGCAAGATCCTTTTGGACCCACCTCCTAGAGAAATGGAAATAAAAACAAAGATAAACACATGGGACCTAATGAAACTTCAAACCTTTTGCACAGCAAAGGAAACCATAAACAAGACCAAAAGACAACCCTCAGAATGGGAGAAAATGTTTGCAAATGAAGCAACTGACAAAGGATTAATCTCCAAAATTTATAAACAGCTCATGCAGCTCAATAGCAAAAAAACAAACAACCCAATCCAAAAATGGGCAGAAGACTTAAATAGGCATTTCTCCAAAGAAGATATACAGACTGCTAACAAACACATGAAAGAATGCTCAACATCATTAATCATTAGAGAAATGCAAATCAAAACTACAATGAGATATCATCTCACACCAGTCAGAATGGCCATCATCCAGAAATCTAGAAACAGTAAATGCTGGAGAGGGTGTGGAAAAAAGGGAACACTCTTGCACTGCTGGTGGGCATGTGAATTGGTACAGCCACTATGGAGAACAGTATGGAGGTTCCTTAAAAAACTACAAATAGAACTACCATATGACCCAGCAATCCCACTACTAGGCATATACCCTGAGAAAACCATAATTCAAAAAGAGACATGTACCAAAATGTTCATTGCAGCTCTATTCACAATAGCCCAGAGCTGGAAATAACCTAAGGGTCCATCATCGGATGAATGGATAAAGAAGATGTGGCACATATATACAATGGAATATTACTCAGCCATAAAAAGAAATGAAACTGAGCTATTTGTAATGAGGTGGATAGACCTAGAGTCTGTCATACAGAGTGAAGTAAGTCAGAAAGAGAAAGACAAATACCGTATGCTAACACATATATATGGAATTTAAAAAAAAATGTCATGAAGAACCTAGGGGTAAAACGGGAATAAAGACACAGACCTACTTGAGAATGGACTTGAGCATATGGGGAGGGGAAGGGTAAGCTGTGACAAAGCGAAAGAGAGGCATGGACATATATACACTACCAAACTTAAGGTAGATAGATAGTGGGAAGCAGCCGCAGAGCACAGGGAGATCAGCTCGGTGCTTTGTGACCGCCAGGAGGGGTGGGATGGGGAGGGTGGGAGGGAGGGAGATGCATGAGGGAAGGGATGTGGGAACAGATGTATATGTATGACTGATTCACTTTGTTATAAAGCAGAAACTAATATAAATAAATAAATAAATTTAAAAAAAAAAAGAAAAACATAGCTGCAGGAATCAGGCTCCTGGACTTCAAATTATACTACAGAGCTACAGTGATCAAGACACTATGGGGCTTCCCTGGTGGCGCAGTGGTTGGGAGTCTGCCTGCCGATGCAGGGGACACCGGTTCGGGCCCTGGTCTGGGAAGATCCCACATGCCACGGAGTAACTAAGCCCGTGCGCCACAGCTACTGAGCCTGCATGTCTGGAGCCTGTGCTCCGCAACAAGAGAAGGTCGCGACAGTGAGAGGCCCGCGCACTGCAATGAAGAGTGGCCCCCGCTCACGCAACTAGAGAAAGCCCTCGCACAGAAACGAAGACCCAACACAGCCAAATATAAATAAATTAATTTAAAAAAAAAGACAGTATGGTACTGGCACAAAAACAGAAATATAGATCAATGGAACAGGATAGATAGCCCAGAGATAAACCCACACACATGTGGTCACCTTATCTTTGATAAAGGAGGCAAGAGTATACAATAGAGAAAAGATAGCCTCTTCAATAAGTGGTGCTGGGAAAACTGGACAGCTACATGTAAAAGAATGAAATTAGAACACTCCCTAACACCATACACAAAAATAAACTCAAAATGGATTAAAGATCTAAATGTAAGGCCAGACACTGTAAAACTCTTAGAGGAAAACATAAACTCTAGAGGAACTCTAAAACTCTTAGAGGAAAACAAAACTCTATGACATAAATCACAGCAAGATCCTTTTGGACCCACCTCCTAGAGAAATGGAAATAAAAACAAAACTAAAAAAATGGACCTAATGAAACAAAAGCTTTTGCACAGCAAAGGAAACCATAAATAGGATGAAAAGAAAACCCTTAGAATGGAAGAACATATTTGCAAATGAAGCAATGGACAAAGGATTAATCTCAAAAATTTACAAGCAGCTCATGTAGCTCAATATCAAAAAAAACAAACAACCCAATCAAAAAATGGGGGGAAGACCTAAATAGACATTTCTACAAAGAAGACATACAGATGGCCAACAAACACATGAAAAGGGGTTCAACATCACTAGTTATTAGAGAAATGCAAATCAAACTACAATGAGGCATCACCTCACACCAGTCAGAATGCCATCAACAGAAAATCTACGAACAATAAATGCTAGAGAGGGTGTGGAGAAATGGGAACCCTCTGCACTGTTGGTGGGAATGTAACTTGATACCGCCACTATGGAGAACAATGTGATCTGGACAATAAGTGGGTTGGAGGAAGAGATTACTGAGGGACAACTCAGGAAGGTTTCAGTATTAAAAGGGAAATGTGTGTGTGTGTGTGTGTGTGTGTGTGTATCAGAGAGAGAGAGACAGAGACACAGACACAGACACAGAGAGAGAGGGAGAGAGTATGTGTGTTGAATGAGAGAGTACAGAAATGTGAAAATATAGGGAGCAATTTCTCTTTTCAAGATGATCTTATTGAGGTGATTTGGTTCAAGACGGCCGAGTAGAAGGACGTGCTCTCATTCCCTCTTGCAAGAGCACCAGAATCACAACTAACTGCTGAACAATCATCAACAGGAAGACACTGGAACTCACCAAAAAAGATACCCCACATCCAAAGACAAAGGAGAAGTCACAATGAGATGGTAGGAGGGGCGCAATCACAGTAAAATCAAATCCCATAACTGCTACGTGGGTGACTCACAAACTGGAGAACACTTATACCACAAAAATCCACCACTGGAGTGAAGGTTCTGAGCCCCACATCAGCATCTTAACCTGGGGGTCCAGCAATGGGAGGAGGAATTCCTAGAGAATCAGACTTTGAAGGCTAGAGGGGTTTGATTTAAGGACGTCAACAGGTCTGGGGGAAACAGAAACTCCACTCTTGGAGGGCACACACAAAGTAGTGTGCATATCAGGACCCAGAGGAAGGAGCAGTGACCCCACAGGAGAGTGAACCAGACCTACCTGCTAGTGTTGGAGGGTTTCCTGCAGAGGTGGGGGGTGGCTGTGTCTCACTGTGACAATAAGGAAACTGGCAGCAGAAGTTCTGGGCAGTACTCCTTGGCGTGAGCCCTCTCAGAGTCTGCCAGTAGCCCCACCAAAGAGCTCGGGTAGGCTCCAGTGTTGGGTCGCCTCAGGCCAAACAACCAACAGGGAAAGAACCCAGCCCCACAGAAAAGTGTATTAAAGTTTTCCTGAGCTCTGCCCACCAGAACAACAGCCAGCTCTACCCACCACCATTCCCTCCCATCAGGAAACTTCCATAAGCCTCTTAGATAGTCTCATCCACCAGAGGGCAGACAGCAGAAGCAAGAAGAACTACAATCCTGCAGCCTGTGGAACAAAAACCACATTTACAGAAAGATAGACAAGATGAAAAGGCAGAGGGCTATGTACCAGATGAAGGAAAAAGATAAAATCCCAGAAAAAACAACCAAATGAAGTGGAGGTAGGAAACATTCCAGAAAAAGAATTCAGAATAATGATAGTAAAGATGATCCAGGACCTCAGAAAAAGAATGGAGGCAAAGATCAAGAAGATGCAAGAAATGATTAACAAAGACCTAGAAGAATTAAAGAAGAAACAAACAGAGATGAACAATACAATAACTGAAATGAAAAATACACTAGAAGGAATCAATAGCACAATAACTGAGGCAGAAGAATGGATAAGTGACCTGGAACACAGAATGGTGGAATTCACTGCTGTGGAACAGAATAAAGAAAAAGAAATTAAAAGAAATGAAGACAGCCTAAGAGACCTCTGTAACAACATTAAGTGCAACAACATTCACATTATACGGGTCCCAGAAACAGAAGAGAGAGAGAAAGGACCCGAGAAAATATTGGAAGAGATTATAGTCAAAAACTTCCCTAATGTGGGAAAGGAAATAGCTACCAAAGTCAAGGAAGCTCAGAGTCCCAGGCAGGATAAACACAAGGAGAAACACGCCGAGACACATAGTAATCAAATTGACAAAAATTAAAGACAAAGAAAAATTATTGAAAGCAGCAAGGGAAAAATGACAAGTAACATACAAGGGAACTCCCATAAGGTTAACAGCTAATTTCTCAGCAGAAACTCTACAAGCCAGAAGGGAGTGGCAGGACATATTTAAAGTGATGAAAGGGGGCTTCCCTGGTGGCGCAGTGGTTGAGAGTCCGCCTGCCGATGCAGGGGACACGGGTTTGTGCCCCAGTTTGGGAGGATCCCACATGCCGCGGAGCGGCTGGGTCCATGCGCCATGGCCGCTGAGCCTGCGCATCCGGAGCCTGTGCTCCGCAATGGGAGAGGCCACAGCAGTGAGAAGCCCGCGTACCACAAAAAAAAAAAAAAAAAAAAGTGATGAAAGGGAAGAACCTACAACCAAGATTACTCTAACCAGCAAGGATCTCATTCAGATTTGACAGAGAAATCAAAAGCTTTACAGACAAGCAAAAGCTAACAGAATTCAGCACCACCAAACCAGCTCTACAACAAATGCTAAAGGAACTTCTCTAAGTGGGAAACACAAGAGAAGGAAAGGACCTACAAAAACAAACCCAAAGCAATTAAGAATATGGTAATAGGAACATACATATCGATAATTACCTTAAATGTGAATGGATTACATGCTTGAACCAAAAGACACAGGCTCACTGAATGGATACAAAACAAAGACCCATATATATGCTGTCTACAAGAGATGTACTTCAGACCTAGGGACACATACAGACTAAAAATGAGGGGATGGAAAAAGATATTCCATGCAAATGGAAATCAAAAGAAAGCTGGAGTAGCAATACTCATACCAGACAAAATAGACTTTAAAATAAAGAATGTTACAAGAGACAAGAAAGGACACTACATAATGATCAAGAGATCAATCCAAGAAGATATAACAAATATAAATATATATGCACCCAACATAGGAGCACCTCAATACATAAGGCAACTGCTAACAACTATAAAAGAGGAAACTGACAGTGACACAATAATGGTCAGGGACTTTAACACCTCATTTACACCAATGAACAGATCACCCAGACAGAAAATTAATAAGGAAACACAAGCTTTAAATGACACAGTAGACCAGATAGACTTAATTGATATTTATAGGACATTCCATCCAAAAACAGCAGATTACACATTCTTCTCAAGTGCACACAGAACATTTTCCATTATAGATCATCTTGTATCACAAATCAAGCCTCAGTAAATTTAAGAAACTTGAAATCATATCAAGCATTTTTCTGACCACAACGCTGTGAGATTAGAAATCAATTACAGGGAAAAAAACATAAAAAACACAAACACATGGAGGCTAAACAATACATTACTAAATAACCAAGAGATCACTGAAGAAATCAAAGACAAAATCAAAAAATACTTAGAGACAAATGACAATGAAAACACGACAATCCAAAACCTATGGGATGCAGCAAAAGCAGTTCTAAGAAGGAAGTTTATAGCAATACAATCCTTCCTCAAGAAACAACAAATATCTCAAATAAACAATCTAACCATACACCTAAAGGAACTAGAGAAAGGAGAACAAACAAAACCCAAAGTTAGCAGAAGGAAAGAAATCATAAAGATCAGAGCAGAAATACATGAAATAGAAACAAAGGAAATAATAGCAAAGATCAATAAAACTAAAAGCTGGTTCTCTGAGAAGATAAACAAAATTGCTAAACATTTAGCCAGACCCATGGAGAAAAAGAGGATTCAAATCAATAGAAGAAGAAATGAAAAAGGAGAAGTTACACAAACACCTCAGAAATACAAAGCATCCTAAGAGACTACTACAAGCAACTCTATGCCAATAAAACAGACAACCTGGAAGAAATGGACAAATTCTTAGCAAGGTATAACCTTCCAAGGCTGAACCAGGAAGTAATAGAAAATATGAACAGACTAATCACAAGTAACGAAATTGAAACTGTGATTAAAAATCTCCCAACAAACAAAAGTCCAGGACCAGATGGCTTCACAGGTGAATTCTACCAAACATTTAGAGAAGAGCTAACACCCATCCTTCTCAAACTCTTCCAAAAAATTGCAGAGGAAGGAACCCTCGCAAACTCACTCTATGAGGCCACCATCACCCTGATACTCAAACCAGACAAAGATATTAAAAAAAAAGAAAATTACAGACCAATATCACACATGAATATAGATGTAAAAATCCTCAACAAAATACTAGCAAACAGAATCCAACAACACATTAAAAGGATCATACACCATGATCAAGTGGGATTTATCCCAGGGATGCAAGGATTCTTCAATATATACAGATCAATCAATGTGATACACCATATTAACAAATGGAAGCAGTAAAACAATATGATCATCTCAGTAGATGCAGAAAAAGGTTTTCATAAAATTAAACACCCATTTATAATAAAAACTCTCCAGAAAGTGGGCATAGAAGGAACCTACCTCAACATAATAAAGGCCATATATGATAAACCAACAACAAACATCATTCTCAATGGTGAAAAACTGAAAGCATTTCCTCTAAGATCAGGAACAAGACAAGGATGTCCACTCTCACCACTATTATTCAACATGGTTTTAGAAGTCCTAGCCACAGCAATCAGAGAAGAAAAAGAAATAAAAGGAATACAAATTGGAAGAGAAGAAGTAAAACTGTCACTGTTTGCAAATGACATGATACTATACATAGAGAATCCTAAAGACGCCACCAGAAAACTGCTGGAGCTAATCAATGAATTTGGTAAAGTTGCAGGATACAAAATTAATGCACAGAAATCTCTTGCATTCCCATACACTAGCAACAAAAGATCAGAAAGAGAAATTAAGGAAACAATCCCATTCACTGTTGCAACAAAAAGAATAAAATACCTAGGAATAAACCTACCTAGGGAGACAAAAGACCTGTATGCAGAAAACTATAAGACACTGATGAAAGAAATTAAAGATGATACAAACAAATGGAGAGATATACAATGTTCTTGGATTGGAAGAATCAATATTGTGAAAATGACTATACTATCCAAAGCAATCTACAGATTCAAAGCAATCCCTATCAAATTACCAGTGGCATTTTTTCCAGAAGTAGAACAAAAAATTTAAAATTTGTATGGAGACACAGAAGACCCCGAATAGCCAAAGCAGTCTTGAGGGAAAAAAAAAAAAACGGAGCTGGAGGAATCAGACTCCCTGACTTCAGACGATACTACAAAGCTATAGTAACCAAGACAATATGGTACTGGCACAAAAATAGAAATATAGATCAATGAAACAGGATAGAAAGCCCAGAGATAAACCTATGCACCTACAGTCAACTAATCTATGACAAAGGAGGCAAGGATATTCAATGGAGAAAAGACAGCCTCTTTAATAAGTGGTGCTGGGTAAACTGGACAGCTACATGTAAAAGAATGAAATTTGAACATTCCCTAACACCATACATAAAAAATAAACTCAAAATGGATTAGAGACCTAAATGTAAGACCAGACACTATCAAACTCTTAGAGGAAAACATAGGAAGAACACTCTTTGACATAAATCACAGCATGATGTTTTTTGACCCACCTCCTAGAGAAATGGAAATAAAAACAAAAATAAACAAATGGGACCTAATGAAACTTCAAAGCTTTTGCACAGCAAAGGAGACTACAAACAGGACGAAAAGAAAACCCTCAGAATGGGAGAAAATATTTGCAAACGAATCAATGGACAAAGGATTCATCTCCAAAATATATAAAGAGCTCATGCAGCTCAGTATCACAAAGAAAAAAACAACCCAACCCAAAAATGGGTACAAGACCTAAACAGACATTTCTCCAAAGAAGGCATACAGATGGCCAAGAAGCACATGAAAAGCTGCTCAGCATCACTAATTATTAGAGAAACGCAAATCAAAACTACAATGAGGTATCACCTCACACCAGTTACAATGGGCATCATCAGAAAATCTACAAACAACAAAGGCTGGAGAGGGTGTGGAGAAAAGGGAACCCTCTTGCACTGTTGGTGGGAATGTAAATTGATACAGCCACTATGGAGAACAGTATGGAGGTTCCTTCAAAAACTAAAAATAGAATTACCTAATGACCCAGCAATCCCAGTACTGGGCATATACCCAGAGAAAACCATAATTCAAAAAGACACATGCACGCCAATGTTCATTGCAGCACTATTTACAATAGCTAGGACATGGAAGCAACCTAAATGCCCATCGACAGACGAATAGATGAAGAAGATATGGTACATATATACAATGGAATATTGCTTAGCCATGAAAAGGAACGAAATTGGGTCATTTGTAGAGACATGGATGGATCTAGAGACTGTCATACAGAGTGAAGCAAGTCAGAAAGAGAAAAACAAGTGTCGTATATTAACGCATGTATGTGGAACCTAGAAAAATGGTAGAGATGAACTGGTTTGCAGGGCAGAAATTGAGACACAGATGTAGGGAACAAACGTATGGACACCAAGGGGGGAAAGTGGCGGAGGGGGCTGGGGGTGTGATGAATTGGGGGATTGGACTGACATATATACACTAATATGTATAAAATGGATAACTACTAAGAACCTGCTGTATAAAAAAATAAAATAAAATTTAAAAATTGAAATAAAAAAGGTGATCTTATTGACAATTTACTTTTTAGGACTGGCCAAAGCCAATGTTTTCTGTTTTGACTGACTAAATTGAGGAGGTCTTTGCTTTGTCACACTACTCCCGGAGCTGACCCTCCAACACAAACTAAGGCAAGTATATTTGGTGGCTTCTGAAGTAGCAATGATTGTTACAGTGTCTCAAGCTGTGTTTAAGGGTGAGATGGTGGCTAGGAGATCTGCATGCACTGTGCAGATGTAAGAGAAAAGTAAGAACTATCCCAACCACAGCTACAGCTAGAAATCCTGGCCATTACATGTCCTTTTGCACTTCACAGGCAAGAGGATATTCTGCAAGCAAAGCTGACCCACAGGTGCTGGGCTGCAGCACAATTGATTTCCTTTGTGGAACTAATCACAGAGAAATCCTTCATGTGTGCTCCCAGACTCAGTGGCAGTTTCAAGTTGATGTGAAGTGCTGACACATAGCACAGAAGTGTTAGTGTTAGAACATTTCAGAATTTCAAAGCATCACCTGATGGGAGAGAGTGTAGGAAGCAGACACTAACCATCCTGACTGAGAAAATAGGGGTTAAAGAAGGGAAGGAGGTTTTCACAAAGTGAAAGAGGGAGTTTCACATTTTTTTATCACACTGTATTATAATCTTCCTCTTTAATGTCTCTGTATCCAAGGAACTGATCTATCTTGCTCATCATCAGCAGAGTGAACTGCCCCATAGTAGATGCTCAAGAAACATCGTGGATGAGTGAATGAACAACTGAACCTAAATCAACCTCAGCGTCCCTCCCAACCAACTCATGTTGTCAACATTTGTTGCCAGCAAATACACAACTCAAGTACCAATTTGTCTTGCGTTTGCTCCCTGGGACACAGACTTTATCTATACAGTGCCACCGAAGCAGTTGGTTTTGTAGAACTGCTCAGTAAATGGAGGGAAGGAACCAGCCAAATGACTAGTTTAACTGGTATTTTTTTCTACTCAGTTGCCTACACTTTTTTCTGAATTGACAAAATGAACAAACAAATGAAAACAAAATAAATCAAAAAGTATGCTGGTGTCTGATAAATGTAATTACATCCCTGTCCTGAGCTGTGACCATCAGCATGAATCTGAGAGACTAAACACTGGGGTAAAAGGCTGTGTCTACAACCACTCCTTTTAGTCACCTCAGGGCTGGGGGTGGAGAACAGCTAGATCTGTTCTTTGATGTCACAAATTCAAAATACCCAAACGATTGAATCAATTTTTCACTACTTATATAATTAGGGACCTTGTATAATCAGCATCCTCTCTCCCCATAAGGTATCAGGCTCTTTTGTCACTTCTCAAATGCCCCTTTTTAAAGACTACAAATATTAGACACCTGAAGTCATTCCTGTTTGAAGATTTTTCCCATCTGAGCCTCTCCAACCATTTTCTGCACCTCCCCTTACCTTGGCAGCTGTGTGACCACCAAAGATTTTCTTTCTAATCAGGACTGAAATCCATGTTCAATTTTTGAGTAACGAAACATAGGGCCGTCTGTGTTAGCAAGTGATATTTTTCCCAGTCAGTCCTGACTTGATGAATTGACTTTCCCAAGTGCCAACTGCTTAAGCTAAACAATGACACCAAATGAAACCGCATATCAAACAAAGGCACATCAGGAGGAGGAACAAGATGACACTGATGTCATGAAGGCTGCCTCAACTGGGGGGCCATAGGCAGGGCAGAGTCTTCGTATTGCACAAGCCATAGCTAACACAAAGAAAAACAGGAGGAAACACACAAAGAGGACCTGAGATAATACCTATAGAAGAAGAAATTTAAATTGCAGATGGATTCGTTATCATTTCTCATCCTTCACTATAGAAAGAGGCTATTTTTTGCAGCTCTCCTGTTTGGTATGTAATCTTCTGTGACAAACATAGTTTTAAATACTATTTTAATAAACAAATAAAATGCATAATGGTTTCAGATCTAATAGAGTATTTCCATTAGTTAAAAGTATAATAGCTGTGCCCCGGGGTAGCATAACCATAAATGAGCTACCCAGTCTTTCCCAATGAGTGAAAAAAAAATGGTTTTGTACCAATAACTTTCACTTCCTATTATAATACAGTTCTGTCCATCACCAGAAGCCAGAAATTATAAAGAGTAAAACATTTAATGAACTTGCTTTCATTAAATGATGTGTATCATCTGATGCTGAGGGAGAGAAAGCTAAAACTCACAGTTTGAATGGTCCTAGAACAACCTTAACAGCAGTTTGTTAACAATCAAACTGAGGAGTATTACATGATTTCAGCAGTTGGGAAGCAAATTATTTTATTTATTCTCACCACTGCACTTTTTGGACCTATAATATATTCCACTCATCAGAAAGCTTTATCTCAGCTGGAAAACATGAATTCTTATTTTGGTTTCCAAAATTCCAGTTCTTTACTAAATTCTAAGTACCTTTGAAAATTGAAATGCTCATGGTTGACATTTATTCTTGTAGGTAAAATACATAGCTACATTCATATTTTAAAAGAGTGTATATTTAAAACGCATACCTTGTCAAGAGCATAATTGAAAATGAGAATTTTCCCCCATTAGTTTGGTTTCAATCTACAAATCAGGTTTCATGCTTTCTATCAAAAAATGTACTTTTGTGCCACACATCCAACGAGAGAATGACACCACTACAAGATACTTGAACTGTGTCAAAATGCTACTGAGGTTCCTGGGAGATACAGTTTCTATTTCTAGTTAACTAATAGGTATAAACATGCTCAAAACAGAATTTATAAGGAGGGAGGCACATTTTGAAATTCTAAGAAGTAAAGAAATTGGATTAAAAGTAAGAAGAAAGGTCACCAAATGACATATCTTCTGACTGAATGTAGTATTTTTTATTCCTTTCAATTTTGATGGTGCAACTGTGACAATACAGGGTGATTCAAAACTAACTGAACACTTTCACAATTGTTTACTCAGTAACTAGGTGTTATATGAAATTGTAGTATGTAGCAAATTGTAGAGTTACCCTTCCAAATGTCCAACCATTGGAGAAATACAAGTTTTGACTACATGCTCATATATAACCTGCTTCCTTAATAATAAATGTTTGAGAGCATTCTATTATTTTTGATGGCTCTATAATGTGTTATAGAATGCTTGCATGGATGTCCTTCAATTAAAATACAGGTTGAAAAGTAGCAAAAATAATTTAAAGTTCTTGTCAAAACTGTCCTAAGTTATGCATCAACAGATATGTATTATTTTTAATATGTCATCTCCTTCCATGTTTTAAAAATAAAATTTGATATCACTAAGATCAGCTCCTACGTTACTATAAGAAAGTCAGGAATACATATATGTACTTGAAAACCAGAAGTCCAATTTGATATTTAAAGTCAATAGATGATAGATAGATAGACAGATAGATAGATAGATAGATAGATAAAATGCACTACTAAGGACTAAGTACTGGACATATAAGACTGGATTGAATCCAGGTTGCCAAAGTGCCCATGAAAAAAGACTCTGACTGAATCTATACAGGTTTACCAAATTGACCATTTTGACTAAATTGACCAGTCAATTTAATGAAAGAGCCACTTAACACCCTCCCACCTCAAAATGACCACAGCCACCTGTTAAGGAACTTGTGGACAGCCTTATTTTGCTGCTCCTTCCAAACACCAACTCCTCCCACTGCTCTACCCACCTGTCTCCTCCAAGCAGCCCTTTACTGATTCAATTATTTTCTCAATTGTGGTTGGAGTTAGGGAATAACTATTTGTTCCCCAGGACACACATTTTCCTGGGACTGGGCAAGTTACAGTAATCAGCTGAGCCGAGGGCTGCCCTGGGCAGAACCGTGTGAAGGCCCCTGAGGAGCAGGTTATATTCCTGAGTGCTCCAAGAATTCTGCTTCAATCGAAAAATCCATGAACTGCTGGCTTGGCATTCAGTTCACTCTTTCATAGTCTGTACTCTGCTTCTGAGCTAGCGATCTGAAATACTCGTTCAGCTACAATTTCTCTTGCGGCTAGCCAATAAACTGAACACGTCAAGCCAACTCACAATTCTTCAAGAAGCAACCACCCAGTGGAGAGACACTATCAGTTTTCTGTTCAGGCTAAATACCATGGTTTCAAAATATGTGATGAGAAAGGAAATGTAATTGTGCAATTTTTAATTGAGATGTAATCATTTCCATTTTAATCCTTACTATACTTCTCTACAGGAAACAATGCATCCATGAAAACCCCCAAGAGAACATGCAAGAGTCTAGAAGACTTACTTGCTTTTTTTTTCTCTGGGTGTGAGATACCCACCATCTTCCACAAGATGGCAGGCAGTTTTCATTTTACTGTTGGTAATGAACAGGAAATCACTCCACTCTCAAATGACAGCAACCCCAGGTAGCTAGGGTGACATTTGCTTTACATTATGATACACACTAATTAATCATTAGTGATCCCAGAAGTAAGTCTGCTAAAAATGCTTTGCAATGGCTTCTCACAGCAGGGGCTTTCAATATTGATACTATTACATGCACATATGTTCAGCCAGTATATGTTTAACTTTTAAGGCTTTACGTTTTTAAGGTATTTTAATCAATATTGCCTAGATTAATATTCACCTCTTATTTGGAAGGGGAAATGATGAGGCTAGTAAAGTAAATACAGAAAGATAAAAAGCAGTACACAAAGCTTTGAAGAGGTAAAGGCAACTCTAACAAGTTTTTAGCTGAAGGTACCTTTGTCCTCTGGCATTTTTTGACATCTTCAACTTTCTCCCAGGCTCATCTCAAAACTGCTGGGGCAAAAATTCTGTAAAGAACTTGGCTGGCACTATCACTGCACACTTGTGTCCTATGGTCTCAAACCAGATCACTTCATTAAGGAATTAATCTAGTCCTTCAACTAATAAGAAATACTCACATTGCCTTTCAATATTGATTCCATTCCATAGCAAGGAGCCTCATTATTATAAACAACTCCACCAGACCTCGGGCACAACCCCAGCTTTGTACAATGAGCACTAAAGGTTCTAGGAATGTTCACCAATTGCCTGAGCAGCCACAGCCAGCCCAGTTCCCTCCACCACCTGAAGCTAATCCAGGACAAAGATAATCTGCCTGGGTCCACCCCACCTGTGGTGGAAACTCTTAGCAGTTTAAGTTCACATCTTAGTTCCAATTATAACTGGTTAGTTCTCCACTTAGGTCAACTACACCTACCCCTAGGCCTTGCTAATAAATCTTTTGAAAAGTTTCTTTTACTCCACTAAACTTTAGCTTTCCTCTGATAATGACACTTCCTTCAGTGCTTCCTGAATTTTAATATGTATATGAATCACCTGAAGAGCTTGATAAAACACAGATTCTGATTCAGTAGACCAGGGGTAGGACTGGAGATTCTACATATCTAATGAGCTCCCAGGTGATTCTGGATGCTGCTGGTCCACACGCCACACTTGAATGAGCAAAGCTCTAGAGTTTCTTCATTCATCCACACTCCATATATCCTGGGGTAAAGAAGACCGGTAGGAGTTTCCAGAATCCTCACTGTATTTTCTAGACTTCCTTTCATCAATAACTCCTCCTTTTTTGAAGTCGTCATCATCTGACTGATAAATACTCTTCACAGTCATCTCTAGATCTCAAGCACTCCAGTGCATTCACCGAACGTTTTGGAATCCAGTTTACCATCTTCTTTCCATGTATGCCCTCTTCTTGAACACCTTCAATCTTCGCGTGGATGACTTACTCATGACACTGGCCTTGACCTCCTTTGTTCCACTGACCTTCATCTTCTTTCACTTTTAGCAACCAACTCAGCAGCCACACCATGACCTTGTTATCACCTGAAATGGTTGTAACGCTGAAATCTTAAATCTTAAAATTTCTCCCTATTACCTCAGCCTCCGACAGGAGACTTCTGCTCTGCCCTCACTAAACATACTCTCCCACCTCGTAGGACTTTCCACTCCTTGGAAACTTCCCTATTCTTTTTTCCTAATACCACTAGCTTTCACCTCCATTTCTACTAATTCTGGAAACCAGGGTCAACCATTTCTACTCCAAATTCAAGAACAATCTATCCCTAATTTCGTCTTCTGAAACTACATGCTAAACTCAATCCTGGGGGTACTCCTACCTATTGTTTTAATCCTCCCCATCTATAAAGATCTAGTGAACACACACATGCAACTCCTCATGCTGAGTGGCCCCATTACACACTGATATATACAACCCCAGTTGGACCCAGCACCCTGCTGCCCAATCCTCTTCTTTGTTCCCTCACAATTGTTTTTTTCGGACCCTTTTCATGCTTTTCAAGCGTCAAGTTACAAAATATAAATGTATTCAGCTCCCATTCCTTCCCAGCACAATATTCCCATATCATTACCCAACCTCTCTTTTCCTTGTCTCCTGTTATGTATTGCTTTTTCTCCCAAAGTTAACCCAAACAATTTTATCAGCTTAAAAAGCAAATCCCTCTTATGCTTTTGATTCTACTTTGATGTGTTAATTTCCCATTCTTTTAAATTATCACACTCTCCCTTCCCATTGGGTCCTTCCTCTCAGCCAGCAGACTCTCTCAAGTCTTCCTTACTAACCCCCCCTCAACCAAAAATATGCTCCATAACTTTATTTCTTCCTAACTAGAGATACAATTCCAATTCTACCTTTTATTTTATAAACTTTAAACGAAGTTGCCTTCATTCATCATCTCTTTTTTATCATTGATTCTTTCTTTTACCTCCTACAAGCACCTATCATATTATAAAGTAAATGCCACACCTACGAGTTGGCTTCTGCCACTCCACTGATGGCTTCATAGTTTCCAATCTCAATGGCCTTGTCTCTGCCTTTGATGCACTGGCATAATTTACCACTTGATACTCACCCTCCAATAAAAACATTTTCCTCCCTTATACTCCTCTCAGTCTTCCTATTTCACTTTTAACCTCCTCTGCTGATTAGTCACTTCTGTTTCTCCATCAAACTCTTAATGTTAATGTCACAAAGGGTCTGCCCTTAGCCTTCTTTGCTTCTCACTCTGCGTTCTCCCCTTGTATCCTTCTCTTCCTGGGCTATCATAGGCATTCCCTTGATCTCAATTATTTTCTCCATGGCACTTATCATGTTCTGACTTATGAGATAATTTAATTATGTTTATTAATGTCCCCCAACACCTCATCCCTGCTACAATGTCAGCTACATAAAAGAAGAGGATTTTTTTTCTGTTTGTTCACTGATGTACACCAAGCACCTGGAATAGTGCCTGGAACACAGTAAGTGCTCAGTAGATTTTGTTGAATAATCACTGCCACATCCAGATCGCAAAACCTAACCCCTCTCTTGACCAGATACCTCCACATGTTTATCATACCGACATGTCAAGATTAACACAGCACAAACTGAAGCCATTACCTCGTCCTGTAACAAATGTGCTCTTCACGCAGTGGTTCCTATCTCTGATCAAGGCACTGCAAGCCTAGAAGGTTTCAAGTCATTTTGACTCCTTTATCTTTTCTTACGATGCACAGCCAATCAGTCATCAAGTACTGTCGATTCTAACCCCTCCAATAGCTTGCATTGCCCATATTCATCCTCATAAGGCATAGCTCATTTCTACTCTTGCCTGCAATCTTGAATTTACCTCCTAAAATTATCCTACTGCCACTAGTTGCCCAGCACCATCTATCCTACACAGTCTTGCCTGACTTATTTCTCTGATAAAACAAATCTGATAACATTACGTCTCTCTTGAAGAGTCACAAAGGCTGCCTGTTCAATAGATTTAATCCTGAGTTCCTTGGCCTGACATTAAAGCTCCTCTATCATCTGCCTTCAAATCTTTCAGCTTCACATCCACTATATTTTTTCACAGTACCTATTCTGTAGATATTTCTAATCCAAATGCTCACATGACTAATGAACATAACAGAAAATTCTAAGAAAATGCAGGTGAGAAGAATGGTGACTAATTTCAAGAAAATCTGATAAGACTTGCTGGACAAATGGAGTGACTTAAAATTATCGTTAGTGAGAAACTGAGATATGAAAATGACTAAAGACAAAACTCTTATAGAAGGGTCTTCTTCTCTACTCGAGGGTCTAGATGGGGTTCTCAAAGTGAGATCGATGAACCATCTTGTGTCAGAATCCTCTGGAGTTGGCCCTTGTATCTTCATTTGTAACAAGCTTCCCAGGAGATTCTCATATGCATTTAAGGCTAAGAATAACTGAGTTAGGGAGTAATATCCACATTTTCTATTTCTGAAGGGAGTAAGAAGAAATACCTGTATCCTATTACCCCTAGGTAACATGAAAAGGACACTGGATTAGGAATCAGAAAAGTGATTTATTTACTTAACCCTGCTCCTCACTTGCCTATGTGCTTGCACAAGTCATTTACCACCATACTGAAATACAGGGGCTGGAGGATATGACCTCTAAGAACACTTACCACTGGAGGAGTTGCTGTTTCCATTGGAACCATGCCTCATCGTCTCATATCCTGCAATTTCCTGCCACCACAGCATTTATGGTGGACAGCATTCACCCTGACCAAGAACTGTGCGTTAGGAAATAGCTGAGAAAGTGTCCCAAATGTCACCTTCTCAGTGAGGCCTTCTTTGTTGATCAAGTCCCTGTCTCACGCGTGTTATTCTTCTTGCCTAATTTACTTTTCTCCATTACACTTAACACTATGTTTTTCAATCTTTCAATCAAGCAATCTTGCTTATTGTCTGTCATCCCTCACTGGACTGTAAACTCCATGAGAGCAAGGGTTATGTCTGTTCTGTTTTGTTTACTGCTACATCATCTGGACCTTTAACAACCCCTGGCATATAACAAAATACAGCTTTAAAGCTCTCGTCATTCCCTTGGTTCCCTCTCCCCCTCCCCCTCTATCTCCCACTCCCTCTGTTCTGGCTTTCTCTCCAATTCTCTCTCTCCTTCTCGTAACACTGTACCCTGACCCCTTTACACACTTAGAGCTGTGGCATTCAAGATGGGATAAGGTGGACATATTGGTAATGGAGGACAATTCATGCTCATTGTCAACTTCTCAGTTCGTTCAAATGAATCTCAGAGGAAGGAAAATGCCCTCCCTAGAACTCTAAGAGAGAAGTTCTTCCAGATATGAGAAGACCTTTGGCAGAGATTTTATTGGGGACAAAGGATACCCTGACCTCTGAACTTAAGTTTAGGGGATAATGCTAATGATCTTTGTAAAGAGAGCACCACTAATGTACTTACGTCACAGACAAACAAGCAAACAAACAAAGAAAATAACATTCAATTCAAACAAAAGAGCAGGCAGTGGTCCCGAAGTATGGGTTTCATTGAATTTGAACCTGAAGTTACTCAGACTACATTTTGACTTCCTGCAAGAGAGGGTCATTCACAGGATCATGTGGAAGCATGTATGTATCTCTGGCTCCACCCTCAGGCATCTTTTCCATTCCCTCTTAGTTCACAGTTGCTCAGTTAAGTATTCTATCCTCTAGCACCCACCCGCCTCAGGTGGCATTAGCCATTCTTGCCCCCCACAGAAACCCTTCAGAGGCCAAGCTTCTATGTACCACAGTAGACCAGGGAACCTGGGCCACCATGTTAACAGAAATGATAAAACTTATTTTTTGTCACCTGGGGCCCTCTACAAAAATGATAATGCTCCCTCCTTTGCTACTGACTTTGTTGGTGATACTAAGGATAGAGATTTTTAGCCTGGGAATGAATAAAGGGATATTTTAGGGTAGACTTATTTTCCTTGTCCTGCCAATGCAGGCATGGAGGCAGCTGCCCACTCTGACATAAACAAGATGAAAGCATCTCTAAAAATCTTGGAATCAAATTTAGCATGCAAAGACGGTGATGCCATTTAGCCAAATAAAGACTTTCTTAGGATTGACTAAGCAAACTTGTGTGAGTCCCTAGAAGAGTCCCAGGGCCTGGCAGGGTGCTCAGTAAATATGTGCTTAATGAAGATAGAAATCTAAGTCTTATGGAAGGCTGACATTTTTATATAAATATTGGCTGATACTGAACATAAAGCAACTGTTAAAGATTTGGTTTCAAACTGTAGAAGGGCCAAATGAAAAGAAAGAGCAATTCTAAAGTAGAGATTTATATTTTCATCCAAAATGAATTAAACACTATCCTTTCCTCTCTGTTGGATCCCAAACAGATTTCAGGCCTCTCAGGATGTGACCAAAGCTATATTTCAAGCTTAGTGCAAGCAATGAACACCTCAGTCTCTCAACCTCCCAGCAGATGCTCCTTTCAAGAGGTTAGCAGCAAGCAATTGCCTTAAAAAGGGAAACACTTGTGACTGGTCAGTTTTTATTCTCCGTTGAGGAGTTAGCTTTTGACCCTTTTGTTTAACTTCCATTTTGGAGAGGATGATAGACCAGGTCACTAAAAGGTAGAGAGGGGAAACTCATAACTTTCCATTTACAAAGACTGGTGAGAAAAAGATGGCTGACAGAATCTTAAGGATTCTTGGGCTTTCTGGTCTTTCTGTTTCTCTGTCCCTTATGCAATTGGGCTGGTTGCAAGTCAGTTTAACAAATAATTACTAAGTGTCAGCTAGGTATTAGGCACTTTGCTAGATGCTGTCCTTTCCATCCATTCATTCAATAAATATTTATTGAGTACCTACAATAGTAATGCTATGAGGTGCTAGACAAAGCAAGCATGGTCCCTACCCTTCATGTGGACTATAATCAAAATGGGGGGGGATGCAACTGTGTTGGAAGCAGAAAAATTTTACTAAATATAATCAAAATAACAGTATTATATATCAAGGTCTTACTGTATGCCATGCACTGAGCCAGGTACTTGTATATGTGTTATCTGTTTTAATCTTCACAACAGCCTAACAAGGAGGCTCTTAATCATCCTTATTTTACAGATGAAGGAAATGCAGATCAGAGAGGTAAAGTAACTTGTTCAAGATCATGTAGCTACTAAGTTGCAGAGCTGGGATTTAAAAACACGTCTGTCTGATTCCAAAGCCTATGTTCTTTCCAGAACACCATATTGCATCTAGAGAGGCAGTTAAGAGAACAATCAGAATTTCTTATCCTAGACAAACAAGATCCTTTTTCCCCCTCATGTTGACTGTCTTAGTTCAGACTGCTGTAACAGAATACCATAGATGGGGTGGCTTAAACAACAGAAGTTTATTTCTCACAGTACTGGAGGCTGGGAAGTCCAAGATCAAGGCGCTGGCAGATTCAGCGTCTGGTGAGAACCTGCTTCCTGGTTCACAGATGTCTGTCTTCTTGCTGTGTCCTCACATGGTGTAGGTGAGAAGACAGCTCTCTGGGGTCTCTTTTATAAGGGCACTTATCCCATTCATGAGGGCTCCATTCTTATGATCTAATCACCTCCCAAAGGCCCTACCTCCTAATACCATCGCATTGGGGGGTTAGGATTTCAGTATACAAATTTTGGAGAGACACAAACATTCAGTCCATAATGTTGACTTTTGCTCAGGGGCCTCTGTTCATGGTTAGAATTACTATGATTTAAAAATCATGCAGGGGCTTCCCTGGTGGTGCAGTGGTTGAGAGTCCGCCTGCCGATGCAGGGGACACGGGTTTGTGCCCCGCTCCGGGAAGATCCCACATGCTGCGGAGCGGCTGGTCCCGTGAGCCATGGCCGCTGGGCCTGCGCGTCCGGAGCCTGTGCTCCACGACGGGAGAGACCACAATGGTGAGAGGCCCACGTACCGCAAAAAAGTAAATAAATAAATAAATAAAATAAAAATCATGCACTCACCTATTTTTCCCCAAAGAAACTTTCCCATCAACTTTAAAGGAAATGGATTGTGGAATTTTAATGTGCCTTGTTGAATTACTTCTAATTAGGAATTTCCCTTCTATAATCATTCAATATGGCAGTCAAGAAGAAAAAAATATGGATATACAGTGTCTATGAAATCATGACCCTGCAACAATTCACTGAGTCAGAGGAGAGGTTCATAGGCCACTGTGATGGGCTCTTCACTGCTTGAGTTTAAGACTTCAGGTACTATCATCACTGAGACCAAGAATCTTATTCATTTATAGATGGATTGTGCCCTAGACGTAGGACAAGAGAACAAGACAGCATCTCTCCAACCAGGATTTTGTGACCGCTACACTACTCAGCCAATGGTGCTGGGCTCCAGAGCGAATCCTTACCTGAACATTCATCTAGGGCCCTTCCAAACTTAGTTTCTTTGCTCCAACTTTCCCCTAATCTGGAAAGTTCTTTCTCTCTCTGTTTACTTGTAAAAATCTGACATTTCCATTAAAACACAACTAAAATTATACCTTCTCCAACATGACTTCCTCAACAATTTCAGTCAAAATCTATCCTTCTCTCATTTCCTTATTAACCTATAGCTCTATTTCAGAGCCAGATTTTTATCAGAATTTGATTCAATAGGTATTTCTTCCTCTGTGAGATGGTGAGCTCCGAGAAGTCAGGGATTTTATATTATTCTTCTCTGTATCCCTCCTAGTATCCAATACAGTATGTACCAAATGCTTTACTAAACAGCAAATGCTTGTTGAATCATATTTGAAGAATAATCAAAAATAAAATCTATTCTTTCCAGACTTCAGTTCCTACCCCCATCTCCTACCTGGGCCCTGGCACACAAGAGTCGGTATAATAGAAGAAAAAACATTCGCTTTGGCATCAGACCAACCTGGATTCAAATACAGCACTGCAACTTGCTAGCTGTGTAAATCTAGGCAAATCATTTCTCTCTCTGAGCTTCAGTTTTCTTTATCTATACAATGGGGTAACAACCCTCATGAAATTACCAAAAGGAATAAATGAGGTAGGTATGTATGTGTGTGAGCCATACACCGCACACACACAAACCTTAGCTTCTCTTCCCATCTCATCCCTTTTTATGGCAGGGAAAAGGCCCAATATAGGAAAAACAAACATTAACCCATGCTATCAAGGGTTGTGAATCTACAAGTGGCCAAATGAATTGATATTTACTGGGTCCCTACTATTTTTCTAGCACTGTGCTAAGTTCTATAAGGGAGATAAGAAAAAGCCTCTGCCTCCAGAAAGCTAACAATCTATTGGTAGAGGCAAAATAAAATCATGAGAGACAAACATTAAGAATCCCAGCAGGCGAAGTGAGAGAGTGGCATTGACATATATACACTACAAAATGTAAAACAGATAGCTAGTGGAAAGCAGCTGCATAGCACAGGGAGATCAGCTCAGAGCTTTGTGTCCACCTAGAAGGATGGGATAGGGAGGGTGGGAGGGAGACACAAGAGGGAGGGGATATGGGGATATAGGTATATGTATAGCTGATTCACTTTGTTATAAAGCAGAAACTAACACACCACTGTAAAGCAATTATACTCCAATAAAGATGTTTAAAAAAGATGTGGCACATACATACAATGGAATATTACTCAGCCATAAAAAGCAATGAAATTGAGTTATTTATAGTGAGGTGGATGGACATAGAGTCTGTCATACAGAGTGAAGTAAGTCAGAAAGAGAAAAACAAATACCGTATGCTAACACACATATATGAAATCTAAAAAAACAAATGGTTCTGAAGAACCTAGGGGCAGGGCAGGAATAAAGACACAGACGTAGAGAATGGACTTGAGGACATGGGGAGGGGGAAGGGTAAGCTGGGACAAAGTGAGAGAGTGGCATGGACATATATACACTACCAAACGTAAAACAGGTAGCTAGTGGGAAGTAGCCGCATAGCACAGGGAGATCAGCTAGGTGCTTTGTGACCACCTAGAGAGGTGGGATAGGGAGGGTGGGAGGGAGGGAGACACAAGAGGGAATAGATACGGGGATATATGTATACATATAGCTGATTCACTTTGTTATAAAGCAGAAACTAATACACCATTGTAAAGCAATTATACTCCAAATAAGATGTTAAAATAAATAAATAAATAAGTAAGTAAGTAAAATTAAATGTTACCAAAAAAAAAAAAAAAAAAAAAAGAATCCCAGCAGGCATATGCTAAGTGCCCCAAAGGCAAAACAGACAATGCCAGAGGTGTTCAGAGGAGGAAGAGGTCTAAATAGTCTGACAGACTTGGAGAAGGCTTAAATGCCCTTTGAGGAATAGGCTGGAACTTAATGGAAGGAAGAATAGAATGTGGGCATTCCAGTGAGAAGAAATGGCATATGTTCAAACGTGAGGGTGGAGGTATGCTCAGAAGGGTTAGAGAACTAAACCTGGATCCCTCAGAGATCAGGTAAGAGGTGTAGCGAGTGAGTGTTGGATGGTGGAGGGCCTTGAGTGCCAGGTTAGGAATAACATCACTAATCATTGGCAAAGAGCAGACTGAGGGGTCACATTACTGGAAAACTGATTTCCAATTTGGGAAGCATTCCTGCTGAGGCCATGCCCTACATATGTATATAAAGTGACCACCATAAGAAGTAGCCAGGACTGCTGTGCTGCAGAAAGGAGGCTGGGAGGTTTAGTTATCCAGCATCAGACTCCATAGTGAAGAAGTCTTAGCCCTTTGTTTCTAAGAGTGGTGACAGGCATCCCTTCCCCCACCGCAGCTGCCCTCAGAGCATGCTGGGGACTTACTCCCCCAGAAGTACAACAAAGCTGCCCCAGAGAAACCAATGGGAGCAGGCATCAGCAAGGCTCTCCTCTCTCCCCCACATCCAGCCACAGGCTGCACAGCCCACACTGCACCCACAGAACTGAAGTTTACCGGGAGAGCCCCAGAATGGCTTGCTGGCCACAACGCTAGGGCCAGGCTGCCTGCTCCCCTCATTTGCCTGGGGTGGGGGCGGGAGTCACGCTGATTGGCTTCCAGCTGGCTTCGCTGAGCTCTTACAATAATAAAGATGGGACCCTTTGCCAGTGAGGTCATGAATTGAAGAGCAGAAGTGGGGACAAGCTTTGCACCGCACTATGGGGCCCCCCCGTACCACCTGCTGGGCAGGAAAGTTTTCTTCAGCAGGAAAGAGAAATGGTGAATGGGGAAAGGCCAGGTGGTGCGGTGGTTTGCTCTGGGAAGCTGGTGGGAATGCGCGCAGCATTGTGAGCCCCTGGCTCTGTGTGGGCAAGCAACAAAGTAGCGGGGACCCCTTATCAGGTGAACTCAAGTGCCCACCAGCTCACTCCATCAACTGCTGCCCCTCCTCCCCCAGGCATCTCCAGGCTGTTTATTTTCTTAGAAAAGGGGAATCTGCATGTCAGCTCATTTGCATTCTTTGGTCCCAAACAAAACAATATTAAAGTGCCTTGAAGAGCTGGCTAACTGGGAAGGCTGTTTGCCTTGGGGGAAAAAAAACTCCTTACACTTGAAAAGGAATCAACGTAGTATTCTATTTTCATGCCAAGTACAATGCTTGTATTAGGAAAAAAATATTCCCATTCACTCTGATCAGCAAGACCGAAAGTGATGGTTAAGAACTTCGCATCTTTTTCAACAGCCTTTAGATATTTTGTGTTTTCTTAATTCTTATCAACTTGTTTTGAGACCTGTAAATGTAGCTGGAGAATGAAAGAAAGTAAAGGAGGGAGCAACAGCTTCAACAGTGGCCTGGTATCCCTCAAGAAGCAGGGATGCAGTTGCTTTTCTTACGTGGGAAACAGATGGTGTTTTATGCTTAACACAATCAGCACCGCCTCTCTATCTGTGCCCCTAACTTTCCCCACCTGTGTGAAACCTAATCAGCGCCTAATGAACATACTTGGAGTTGTCTGGATGGAATTAGTCCCAGTAGGAGCTGGACTTCAGGTACCAGGAACTCTCTTAAAGCTGTGTAGCTGCAAAAACCAAGAAATCTTTACATCAGAGCTAATTAAATAAAGGTCTGCCTCTGCTAAATACGTTTTGTTTCTTCCCCCTCTAGAAAGTAGACAAGACTCAGTGTATTACATTGTTAAGCTAATGTTGACCCCTCTCTTCACTGCAACTATGAGCAAAGGTTTGTATTTTGAATTTCCTCTAAATACATGAGACATCAAGTGCCTTTTCAGTCATTCCCACTCTTGGTGTGGGCTGCTTTCCCTGGATCATATTCTCCTTTGTGCAAATGCATGCACACCAACAATGGAAAAGTTCAGGCAAAACTTGCCGAAGGGCTGCCCACCAGCCCATTCCCTTTGACAAATCTATGATTCTGTCCCAAGGGAATAGAGAGGAATTATCCAAAGTGCTTGCTTAAAACACACACACACACACACACACACACACACACACACACACACACACTATGGTGCTGGCAAATTGTTATTGACATATTTGGAATTTTATTAATAACTGCAATAACCTAGAGGCTTCTGGGTCGTGTGCAAATCGCTAAGAAGAAATCCACCATTTTCTGGTCAAAAGTTGTTTCTTTTGATGACATAACAAGGTCAATAGGTCATGGTAGCTTCATTATTTCACCTTGAGTTGAACCCTTCTGATGACCTACCAAAGTATAAATTATCGTGGATTAGCAAGAATGCCCCTCCTGTCACCCCACCCCATCCCTTTAGAGTTTCTACGGGATAGGGACCCATAAACTCTGTTCTTACTGTGCCTTCATCTCCCTACAGATTTCAATGAAGGGTCATGCTAGTGTTCGTCACCTATCACCCTTGGGATCAGAAGGAGCCTAAGTTCTGTCCCAGGTTCACTTCCTTGTCATAGCCTAGAGTTTTATCAATCACTAAATAGGAGGTCAGCAAACTACAGCCCTTGGACCAAATCCTGCCCACTGCCTGTTTTTGTAAATAAAGTTTTATTGCAACACAACTTTGCTTATTTGTTTATGTATAGCCTATGGCTGTCCCAGTACAATAGTGAAATTAAGTATTCATGACAGAGATAATATGGCCCATAAAACTTAAAATACTTATCTAGCCCTTTACAGGAAAAGTTTTCTGACTTCTGTTCTAAGGCTTTGTATTATAGAGTGCTAGTTGGGCTATGCTAGTCTTTCTTTGGAGCTAGCTGTATTCATATTTTGAAGATTTGGTGGCTACTGTCTATCTAAACTTGCCTCAGCATCTATTTACCCTTAATTCAAAATAGGTAGGAAACTTAATGATGAAACAGTGGCTATTTCCGATCCAGAGGAGAATGAAGCTTATGCTCTGTGCTCTTGCCCATCTGCCCTTGTCTTGTTGGAAAAGGTGAGATAGGAGAATCTGAAATCTTCCCTTTCAGATCTAAATGGCACATAAGAAATTACAAATCATTTCTTTGTAACAGAAAGCGCAGGTGATGAAGATGCTTCAGAGGACAAGAAATACAAAGGTAGGAGTCCCTTGAGAGAACCTGACTCAAAACACAACACTTTGTATTGACCCTGAAACAGTTCCAGAAACTTCAATATTCCTTTTGGTCACAGCTTTAGCTAAATGGCCTTAAAGAGCTTTCCCTAAAAATTGTTCTCCATTTTTGCTTGTGTTTGTTCCTCAACTTGGAAAGAAAGTGACACAACTATACTGCATTTCTAAACATGATCAAACTCTGAGGAAGAACCTACAATAACTGAAAGTCATTGGGATATAGATTTAAATACATTTCAGCAACAGATCAAGCTATATTTCCAAGCCAGGAAGAATCTGTACCCTCCATGGAAGTCTTTGGCTACTTGGTAACTTTATTTTTCTAAAACACTATTAGAAACTTCTATTCAATATGGAAATAATTTTTTAAATCAGAGGGATAATCATTATAACAGAACTACTCTTTTTATACAATGTTAAAAGCAATAATTATAAAAATATTTAAGAACTTACTATGTGTCAGCCACTATTCCAATTGCTTTACATGCATCACCTCATGTAATCCTCACAACTCTCTGAGGTTTCTATAATTTTCAATTTTAATTTTTTTTTTTTTTTTTTTTTGCGGTACGTGGGCCTTCACTGCTGTGGCCTCTCCCGTCACAGAGCACAGGCTCTGGATGCGCAGGCCCAGCGGCCATGGCTCACGGTCCCAGCCACTCCACAGCATGTGGGATCTTCCCGGACCGGGGCACAAACCCATGTCCCATGCATCAGCAGGTGGACTCTCAACCACTGCGCCACCAGGGAAGCCCCTTTAATTTTGTTTTTGAATTTAATTTTTATTAATTTGTTTTTATTCCTATATTACAGCTGAAAAAACTGAAGTCAGAGGGAGGTCAGGTAACTTGTCCAATGTCACAACAGCTAGTAAGCAGTTGAGCTGGAATGAAAATATCACTTACCCTGACTCTCCCACCAAATCAGGAGCCCATGTACCTTGAGTTCTCCTTCTGGTAATAGGAATGGATTTGCCTGAACCATTCATATTCTCAAACTCGCTTCTCTAGTGTCCAACAGCAAATGTTATACGACGTCTCTCTGGGTCCCTAAATTAGAGAAAAGCTAAGCAATTCTGGTTGAGTTCCAGCTCATGGGCTATTTTATAAACTGCCTTGAACAGAGGCAGAGGAAAAGGCTGCCTGCACGTGATGAGCATCTGAGGCATGCCTACCACTGAAGCAGTCCTTTCTTTAGTATAAGTTCTCTGGCCTAAAGCATTGTTTCTCTGAAACATGTTGGGTAAAACATAATAGTCTTCAAGTTAGTCAGCAAGGCGAGCTGAAGGCAAGGGAGAAAAAGCAGTTAGAAGGTTGTTGCTGTAGTCCAGGAGGGCCATGATGAGGACCTTAATGGTGGCAGAGTTGATGGAGAGGAAGAGCCAGAATCAAGATTTTATGAAAGCTGACATGACCTCATAACTATATTGATGAGGATGGGATAACTGCTGTAATATGTAAACTCTGAAATGTATAATCGCTCAGACCTCAAAGAAGTTTCTTTCTTGCTCATGTAACAGTACTGGGCACCTGAAGAGTAGTCAGATCAGCCCTTCTCCATGCAGGGTGCCAGGCCCTCAGCAATCCACAATCTCTAATACATGGGTTCCCAGGTTGTCCAGGGGACCTTCTCTATTGCAGCCAGCTAAACACCTACTTCTCTGAAGCAAATACTTTTCTGTGAAGAAAAGTGTTGACTTTAATGAATGGCTATTCATCAGCCATTTTTCCTTCATGCACCACTCTCTAATCTGTTTCCTCCTAATACTCTGGGCATATCTCTTTCATAGCAGTTATCACACTACACTGAAACTGTACATTTACATGTTGCCCCACTAGAGGGTGGGTTCTTTGAAGATGAACACCATGTCTTATATTCATATCTACACATTTAGTGCCTAGCACTCTGCTGAGAACACAGTAAATGCTCAGTAAAAGTCAGTTTAAAAAAATGAAGGAATGAGTGAATGTATGAAGTCATATTTCTTAATACCCATAGCTTCATCATCTTCTCAATATAAAGATATTAGCCTTCTTAAGATCTACATTTATGTTATATAAACTAGCCCATAGAACAACAGGGTACAAGTTAATCTAAAATAAACTGAAAATGGGGGTAATATTCTACCTATGGCCTTTCCCATCTTCCTACTACTCAAATTCAAAACTGAAACATTTTGACCAATAGAAATACTGATGCTGTCCAGCATGCAATCCTGTGTAGGGTGTAAAGCCAGCTCTCCCCTGGATTTGGTTACTGTACCAGGAATAAATGAATAGCTTAAAACATGTCTGCCTTGTAACTTGGCTGGCCTTTATATTGTAACAATGAAAACTCACAAATGTGTCTAGGGAGTCATTTATGCACTGGAGTACCATATAAGAAACCCGATTGCATATAATAAAGTATATAATGCACATAAACATTTAATGAAGAGTAAAAGCATTGCCAGACCTCTCCGGCAGCAGCCCTTGACTCACTCATACCCTCCCCTGAGATCCCATACAGAAGGAAAGGGTTAACCAGATGTTCCACTCCTGCAGAAATGGGAAGACCTAGGCCAGCTGCAGATGGTACAAAAGTAGGAGATGAGAGAGCAAGGCATGGGGCTGAATTGCAGTGAATGGGGTGGGCTCATCCACTGGTAGTCAGCAATAATGGCCTCAGGGGTCCAGCCTGACTTCCCCCAGTAAGAAATCCAGGTCTGCAACTGCAGACTTCAAGGTGGCTGTGTAGTACTGTGCCTAACTGTTTGAGCTGTTGAGTCAAGTAGAACAGCATTTGAATCCTGGCCCTACCACTTACTAGCTGTATGACCTTAGGCAAGTCACTTAACTTCTCTGAATCTCAGTCTGTAAAATGGAAACAGTAATACTCCCCATCTCCCAAGTGGTTATGAGAATTCAATGTGATAATGCAGATGAAAGTGGCTGGGCTCTACTAAGTTCAAGAAATGATAGCTGTTGTCATTTTTATTATTAGAATCCAAGGTCATTAATATTTACCTTTATGTTTTCATCTAAGGATTTTATTATAATTTTAACTCTTATGTTTAAGCCTTTGATCCATTTTGAGTTCATTTTTGTACATGGTATAAAGTCAGAGTCCAACTTCCTTCTTTTGCATGTGGATATCCAGTTGTCCCAACACTATCCTTTCCCCATTGAATGCTCTTGACATCCTTGTTGAAAATCAGACAACTGTAGATGTATGGGCTTATGTCTGGGGTCTCAATTCTATTCCATTGATCTATACGTCTATCCTTCTGGGTGGCCTCTTAAAATTCCAACTTTCAGCTCTGGGATTCTGAGCTCCACCTCCTGCTGGCACACTTTGCCTCTCCCTCCAGATAACCTCTTGGAAAGTCTTTTTTAAAGATGTCTCCAAGCTGATTTTCACATACGCCCATAGCACAAAAGCAAATCATCCATAACAGCAAAACAATGCATCTCCTTTCCCCCTCTGTTTCTTTTACTTTTGCTCCCTCCCGCATCCCCTCCTCTTCTTCCTCAGGTCTACAGACAGAGACTTCAGATTTCTCAGAGAAGAATTAGAAACCTGTGTTCTGTGTCTCCTAATCTTCAAGAGACACATATAAAGCTCTCAGAATGATCTCTTCTAAGTCGCTCTCATTTGACATAAGGTGTGGGGAAGGTACCCATTTCCCCACCCTAATTGAGGCACAGTGGAGATGTGACAGAGCATGCCACTGCAATCTAATAATTCTCTACAAAGGAATTCTCTCTCTGCCTGTTTCTTTAACTTCAACCCTTTAATACCTTCAAGATTGCTGATAGGATATGGATTACAAAACCAGTTTCTAGAAATCTCCATTGCGAGTCCTATATAAAAGGGTTCCACTTTAGAATTGGAGATGTTGTTCTCAACCTTTTGGGGCCTCAGCTAAAGCTGAGATATAAAGAGTCCTGTTTTAATATCCGTTTACAAATGAAGGATGAATAAATAAATGAATGGTTGAATATCAGCTTCCTTCTCCCACTCCCTGCCACCTTTTAATTTAAGTCATTGGCCAGCTCTGTGCAGCCAAAGTTAATTAATGTTGAGCAACAATCTGCTGTGGCAGTCTGAAGAATCAAATCCCAACAATGATAATATTTTTTAAAATCATAAGTATAAAGTCTTGATATCTAATAAGCAAACAATTTTTTAAGTTGAATGGATTTCTGATTTCAAGATGGTAAAAATACTGCTGTCCCCTTTTCCTCTTGAAAAATCACACAAAACCAATAAGAATGGAGGGAAGCAACACAAACTCTATCTTCGATGAAACTAGGTATGGCAGCTAGTCTCCAAAGATGATTCCTAGCAATTCCTCTGTGCTCCTGCAGTTCCTCACATCAACAGTTGGAGCTTATTTTCCCTCCGCTTGAATCTAGGCTGGACTTGTAACTGGCTTTGACCAATGGAATACACCAAAAGTGACATTCTGAGAGTGCTGAATACAAGCTTTAAGAGGACTGGCAGCACCACTTTCTTCTCTTTGGAAACTAGGTACCATCCAATCAGAGTTCAAGCCAAAAGGAAATGTCACATGGAGGAGAACCAAAGGCACTCTGGTTGAAAGTTCTAACTGAGCTCATAGTCAACAGTTAGCACCAATTGCCAGCCGTGTGAGTGCACCATATAAGGGCATTCTAGCTCAGTCAAGCACAAATGTAACATAAAACAAACAACAAAAAAAAAAACATGAAAGTCAGTCAATAAGTAACTTCAGGAAAAACAAAAAGTTGAAAAAGAAAGTAAATGTAGTCTTAGTTCACCAATAGGCTCAGCAGTGAATGATATTTGCATAAACATACTATAGTAAAAGTGTAATATAGATTTAAACAAAAACATGCAATATATTGGGAATATGTGGCGTGAGGGAGAGAAGAGTAACTATGTGAGCTAAAATCCAGATTTGACGTGATGAAGAATCAGTAGGTAATGTCTAAACTCTAATAAAAAGTGTGTTTGTGTGTGTGTGTGTGTGTGTAATTTGAAAAATGGAAGTAAATATCAGAAGAAATAGCTACAGATTTTAAAAGGTTGCCACTAGAGAATGAGATGGGGCAAGGGACTGATGTTTTTCATTAAAGGCCTTTTATCATTATTAGACCTTTTAAAAAAACTTGTTGCATATAATAGTTTAATGTTAAAAAATATATTTTAAAAAGAGCTGAATAGATCTGCTTATTGGAACTGCTTCCTAGAGCTACACAGGACATATGATGAGTGTTAACTTTGCCAAAGGTTAGATTTACCTACAATGTAAAGGTGATCATTGACTTTTTTACATTAGACTTTTATGCAAGCTACACTACTAGCCAACAACTACATTTTTAGCTGGGTCACCATCTTTATACAGCCATCAGTGTTTATGCAATCATTTGAGTATTTTATTGCATTTTGTTATTTTATTTTATACAAAAGCCTGTAAATGGAGATGAGAGTCTCATAAATACAACCCAGTTGAGACAAAGATCATTAGACATACCCAAAGTGCCAGGTTTTTAACTTAATTCTGGCATGTATTGGGTTTAAATTGGCCAACAGCAGGTACAACTATGAATTTAAAATTCAATGTAAAAATATGTGGAAAATTCTAGCCATATTAACCATTGCAGTGTGTGTGTAAAATGTGAAGTATAATTACCAAATAAATAATATTTTAGCTTTCTGAGAATAGTACCAACTTAAATCATGCAAACCAACTGTTTGACGTTTGTACATTGGACTTGAACCCAAATTTTCAAGCAGACGTTATATAAGAAAACTGGGGGCTGGAAATAGAGGCTACTAGGGGGTAAGTGGAGACAAAGAGTTAGAAGCATGTTTATAACCCACTCTTGTCTCAGGCCCCTAAAAATCTAAGTATATTCTTGATTTCCTCTTAATTACCATATTTCAAAATGGATAAATTAATGAAGAAATAAGAGATGTAGAGACTTTCTCACTAAATATAACATGACAGCAGATATACTCTATCTTTCATCAAGAAATTCACATGTATATAATGCTGAGAATACAGGATATTTCAGAAGTTATAGACCACAGAAATCTCACAATTAGACTAAAATCATCTATTTGCCTTCTTTCTTAGGGAAGACCAACTACCAAAGTTCCCCAAAATGAGAGGATGGTGAGTAACTGCTAAGCACTGTATTGGTCATCTTCCATCAAATTTTGCATATGCACATGTATATATACACACACAGACAATGTGGAAAAGCCCATCATTAAAAATAGAACCACTAAGGGGACATTGTTCACTTTCATATACTCGAAACCACCCTCTCAATATTTTCTCTGGCATCCCACCTATAATTTACTTTGTAAAGAAACCTTTTGGAGCAGAGGGCCTTCTCTGGCTATCACCTCAACCAGAGATTCTGAACTTTGTGTGTGTTGGTGGGGGAAGGGAGTAATGTATGTGTATAATTTCTCTGCAGCAGCCATAATATTCATCAGGTTCTCAGGGATGTCCATGAGTCAGAAAGGGTAATATTTGAGCTGGAGGATGGTAATTTGCCCAGACACATAGTGGCTGAAATGAAACGAAAACTCATTTTGCCTAACTTCTGTCCACCATACCATGGAGCCTAGCCCCAAATCTATAAGCTTCCACTATGCCTACTGGCATGAAACATACCGGAAGAGTGTTCAACTCTTTACTGATGAGGATGAGGGGCATAACATTAAAATATAATCCAATAGTAGGAGCTCATTGGTGCATGACTTTCTTCCACCAAGGCAATTTCTTTTCCAAGACTGGCAAAGGTCTCCCTTGTCCATTATTATAAACAAATCCTTTAGTGAGAGATATAAAACATTCTTGAATGCTGACACTGAAATGTGCAATTATGTATCAGATCTTTTCAAACAGGAATAGAGTCATAGGTCCCCATCCTTTTTCAAATCTCCTCCTATGCCAATTTAAATCCCGGCTAGATAATTACTTCTCAAATTTGCATGGTCTCTGCCTATTCAATATTGACTCCTTGGCAAGAACTCCCATCAAAGATCTTTATTTCTGAGCCTGCAGGTTGTTGGAGTACAATCACGCTACTTGGGCTAAGAGTTGTAAATGCTACAATACAAACACTTCTCAAGAGGCCAACATGTACATCTGAGGCGAACATAACTTTTGGTCTTTGTCAGTCAGAGCGATTTAGGCCAAGTGAGCTAAATACGATAGGCTACATATCTGTTCCAAAAGCTCTGCAATCTAATCTCCTTAACTGCTAACACTTAAAAAGGTACAGTTTGGGCATTTGCAAAAGCACAGCTGGATTTGATGATTCTGTGCTACAAAGCCGAACAAAACTCTTCAGAAAGAGATTTTGCAAATTCTTTTGGATTTCCGTAATGTAATGAGTGTCTTGTACAACATTTATTTCTGTGGGCTTAGCTTTATATTTTTAACTCTCTTTGTTTCCTGACATACTATAATTACATGCTCAAACTATAGTCTAAATTTATCTTATTGTAGTTTTCTGGTAAAATACTAAGTACTATACAACATTTATATTTATAAAGTCTATGATAGAAGTAGAAAGAGGTTTGTTTAGACCTTTAAATTGGGGTGTGAGGAAGAGAAGGGAAAGAATAAGCAAATTTCAGGAGAATTCTGTGTCAAAGGGTATGTGTTAAATGCTCTCATGGATGTCAGTGCATGAGATGATAGGATAATTATTCATTATCATCTCCTTTGTGCTGATATCGTGGAGACAGGAGCCCTTGCTTGGTTCTCTCACTAGTCTTGCCACTAACTGCCTGACTGCTGAAGTTTGAATGCCTCATTTGTGAAATAAGGTAGCTGGACTAGATGATCTTGAAGGTATTTTCCAGCTGTAAAATGCTACAGTACTCTGTAAAATAAGGAGCTGGAAATGTTTTCACACACAAAAAGAAGTATATGCTTTGGTTACACCAGCCTTCTAGAACCACTATCTATAAAAATATCTGCATATTTTGAAAGAAGAGAAGAAGTGTTTGGGGGAATTGCAAATCTCAGAAGATAAATACATACATAGCACAATTTTTATATTTGCTGATCTATTTAATAAACAAGATATTTTTGAAGAAAAAGAGTAATGAAGAACTTGCCCTGCCAGATACTTAAATGTTTCTTAAAGCAACAATAATTAAAACAGCATAATACCAGCAGAGGACTAGACTGGTAGATCGATGGATCAGGAAAGAAAGGAAGGATAGAAACAGCCTCTAAAGTACAGACCAATTGTAGTATATGATAAGGATGATATTTCAAATCTGTGGGGAAAGAAAGATACTTACTGTGACAATCGTTAGCTATTTGGGGGTAACCTGAGCCAACATGAATTCCAGATGATGTAAAAAGTTAAAGGTAAAAAACTGAAGCTATAAAAACTAAAAGAAAGCATAATCTTGGAGTAAAGAAATCATTCTAGGTGTAATACCAAAGACAAAACTATAAAGATGCAAAGATTTAACCATATAATAATAAAATATTCTGCATGTCAAAAAATGTCATAAACAGGACTTCCGGGGAAGATGGTGGAAGAGTAAGACGTGGAGATCACCTTCCTCCCCACAGATACACCAGAAATACAGCTACACGTGGAACAACTCCTACAGAACACCTACTGAATGCTGGCAGAAGACCTCAGACCTTCCAAAAGGCAAGAAACTCCCCACGTACCTGGGTAGGGCAAAGCGGAGAGATTCCCACACAGAGGATCGGTGCCAACCGGCACTCACCAGCCCGAGAGGCTTGTCTGCTCACCTGCCGGGGCAGGCGGTGCTGGGAACTGAGGCCCGGGCTCCGGTCGGAGCGCAGGGAGACTACAGGGACTGGCAGCGTGAACACAGCTTGAAGGGGCTAATGCGCCACAGCTAGCCGGGAGGGAGTCCACGGAAAAGTCTGGACCTGCCGAAGAGGCAAGAGACTTTTTCTTCCCTCTTTGTTTCCTGGTGCACGAGGAGAGAGGATTAAGAATGCTGCTTAAAGCAGCTCCAGAGACGGGCGCGAGCCACGGCTGAAAGTGCAGACCACAGAGACGGGTGTGGGACGCTGCGGCTGCTGCTGCCACTGCCAAGAGGCCTGTGTGCGAGCGCAGGTCACTGTCCACGCCCCCCTTCCGGGGAGCCTGTGCAGCCCGTCACTGCCGGGGTCCTGGGATCCAGGGACGGATTCTCTGGGAGAACGCAAGGCACGCCTTGGGCTGGTGCAATGTCACGACGGCCTCTGCCACTGCAGGCTCGCCCCGTACTCCGTGCCCCTCCCTCCCCGCCGGCCTGAGTGAGCCAGAGTCCCCAAAGCAGCTGCTCCTTTAACCTGTCCTGTCTGAGTGAAGAACAGACGCCCTCCGGTGAACTACACGGAGAGACGGGGCCAAATCAAAAGCTGAGACCCGGGAGCTGTGAGAACGAAGAAGAGAAAGGGAAATCTCTCCCATCAGCCTGAGAAGCAGTGGATTAAAGCTCCACAATCAACTTGATGAACCCTGCATCTGTGGAATACATGAATAGACAACAAATCATCCCAAATTGAGGAGCCAGGAGTCAGTGCTGTGCCTCTGAGGTGGGAGAGCCAACTTCAGGACACTGGTCCACAAGAGACCTCCCAGCTCCACATAATATCAAACGGCGAAAATCTTCCAGAGATCTCCATCTCGACACCAACACCCAGCTTCACTCAACGACCAGCAAGCTACAGTGCTGGACACCCTATGCCAAACAACTAGCAAGACAGGAACACAACGCCACCCATTAGCAGAGAGGCTGCCTAAAATCATAAAAAGGCCACAGGCACCCCAAAACACACCACCAGACGTGGACCTGCCCACCAGAAAGACAAGATCCAGCCTCATCCACCAGAACACAGGCACTAGTCCCCTCCACCAGGAAGCATACACAACCCAGTGAACCAATCTTAGCCACTGGGGACAGACACCAAAAACAACGGGAACTACGAACCTGCAGCCTGCAAAAAGGAGACCCCAAACACAGTAACATAAGCAAAATGAGAAGACAGAAAAACATAGAGCAGGAGAAGAAGCAAGATAAAAACCCACCAGACCTAACAAATGAAGAGGAAATAGGCAGTCTATGTGAAAAAGAATTCAGAATAATGATAGTAAAGATGATCCAAAATCCTGGAAATAGAATAGACAAAATGCAAGAAACAGTTAACAAAGACCTAGAAGAACTAAAGATGAATCAAGCAATGATAAAAAACACAATAAGTGAAATGAAAAATACTCTAGATGCGATCAATAGCAGAATAACTGAGGCAGAAGAACGGATAAGTGACATGGAAGATGGAATAGTGGAAATAACTGATGCAGAGCAGAAGAAAGAAAAAAGAATGAAAAGAACTGAGGACAGGCTCAGAGACCTCTGGGACAACATTAAACGCACCAACATTCGAATTATAGGGGTTCCAGAAGAAAAAGAGAAAAAGAAAGGGACTGAGAAAATATTTGAAGAGATTATAGTTGAAAACTTGCCTAATATGGGAAAGGAAATAGTCAGTCAAGTCCAGGAGGCACAGAGAGTCCCATACAGGATAATTCCAAGGAGAAATACGCCAAGACACATATTAATCAAACTGTCAAAAATTAAATACAAAGAAAACATATTAAAAGCAGCAAGGGAAAAACAACAAATAACACACAAGGGAATCCCCATAAGGTTAACAGCTGATCTCTCAGCAGAAACTCTGCAAGCCAGAAGGGACTGGCAGGACATATTTAAAGTGATGAAGGAGAAAAACTGCAACCAAGATTACTCTACCCAGCAAGGATCTCATTCAGATTTGATGGAGAAATTAAAACGTTTACAGACAAGCAAAAGCTGAGAGAGTTCAGAACCACCAAACAGCTTTACAACAAATGCTAAAGGAACTTCTCTAGGCAAGAAACACAACAGAAGGAAAAGACCTACAATAATTATCCCAAAACAATTAAGGAAATGGGAATAGGAACATACATATCAATAACTACCTTAAATGTAAATGGACTAAATGCTCCCACCAAAAGACACAGATTGGCTGAATGGATACAAAAACAAGACCCATATATATGCTGTCAACAAGAGACCCACTTCAGACGTAGAGACACATACAGACTGAAAGTAAGGGGATGGAAAAAGATATTCCATGCAAATGGAAACCAAAAGAAAGCTGGAGTAGCAATTCTTATATCAGACAAAATAGACTTTAAAATAAAGACTACTAGAAGAGACAAAGAAGGACACTACATAATGATCAAGGGATCGATCCAAGAAGAAGATATAACAACTGTAAATAGTTATGCACCCAACATAGGAGCACCTCAATACATAAGGTAAATACTAACAGCCATAAAAGGGGAAATCGACAGTAACACATTCATAGTAGGGGACTTTAACACCCCACTTTCACCAATAGACAGATCATCCAAAATGAAAAATAATAAGAAAACACAAGCTTTAAATGATACATTAAACAAGATGGACTTAATTGATATTTATAGGACATTCCATCCAAAAACAACACGATACATATTTTTCTCAAGTGCTCATGGAACATTCTCCAGGATAGATCATATCTTGGGTAACAAATCAAGCCTTGGTAAATTTAAGAAAATTGAAATTGTATCAAGTATCTTTTCGAAACACAATGCTATGAGACTAGATATCAATTACAGGAAAAGAGCTGTAAAAAATACAAACACATGGAGGCTAAACAATACACTACTTAATAACGAAGTGATCACTGAAGAAATCAAAGAGGAAATTTAAAAATACCTGGAAACAAATGACAATGGAGACACAACGACCCAAAACCTATGGGATGCAGCAAAAGCAGTTCTAAGAGGGAAGTTTATAGCAATACAGTTCCACCTTAAGAAACAGGAAACATCTCAAATAAACAACCTAACCTTGCACCTAAAGCAATTAGAGAAAGAAGAACAAAAACATCCCAAAGTTAGCAGAAGGAAAGAAATCATAAAAATCAGATCAGAAATAAATGAAGGAAACAATAACAAAGATCAATAAAACTAAGAGCTGGTTCTTTGAGAAGATAAACAAAATTGATAAACCATTAGCCAGACTCATCAAGAAAAAAAGGGAGAAGACTCAAATCAATAGAATTAGAAATGAAAAAGGAGAAGTAACAACTGACACTGCAGAAATACAAAAGATCATGAGAGATTACTACAAGCAACTATATGCCAATAAAATGGACAACACAAAAGAAATGCACAACCTGCCAAGACTGAATCAGGAAGAAATAGAAAATATGAACAGACCAATCACAAGCACTGAAATTGAAACTGTGATTAAAAATCTTCCAACAAACAAAAGCCCAGGACCAGATGGCTTCACAGGTGAATTCTATCAAACATTTAGAGAAGAGCTAACACCTATCCTTCTCAAACTCTTCCAAAATATAGCAGAGGGAGGAACACTCCCAAACTCTTTCTACAAGGCCACCATCACCTTAATACCAAAACCAGACAAGGATGTCACAAAGAAAGAAAACTACAGGCCAATATCACTGATGAACATAGATGCAAAAATCCTCAACAAAATACTAGCAAACAGAATCCAACAGCACATGAAAAGGATCATACAACATGATCAAGTGGGGTTTATTCCAGGAATGCAAGGATTCTTCAATATACGCAAATCAATCAACGTGATACACCATATTAACAAATTGAAGGAGAAAAACCATATGATCATCTCAATAGATGCAGAGAAAGCTTTCGACAAAATTCAACACCCATTAATGATAAAAACCCTCCAGAAAGTAGGCATAGAGGGAACTTTCCTCAACATAATAAAGACCATATATGACAAACCCACAGCCAGAATCATCCTCAATGGTGAAAACCTGAAACCATTTCCACTAAGATCAGGAAGAAGACAAGGTTGACCACTCTCACCACTCTTATTCAACATAGTTTTGGAAGTTTTAGCCACAGCAATCAGAGAAGAAAAGGAAATAAAAGGAATCCAAAATGGAAAAGAAGTAAAGCTGTCACTGTTTGCAGATGACATGATACTATACATAGAGAATCCTAAAGATGCTAGCAGAAAACTACTAGAGCTAATCAATAAATTTGGTAAAGTAGCAGGATACAAAATTAATGCACAAAAATCTCTGGCATTCCTATATACTAATGATGAAAAATCTGAAAGTGAAATCAAGGAAACACTCGCATTTACCACTGCAATGAAAAGAATAAAACATCTAGGAATAAACCTACCTAAGGAGACAAAAGACCTGTATGCAGAAAATTATAAGACACTGATGAAATAAATTAAAGATGATACAAATAGATGGAGAGATATACCATGTTCTTGGAAGAATCAACATTGTGAAAATGACTCTACTACCCAAAGCAATCCACAGATTCAATGCAATCCCTATCAAACTACCACTGGCATTTTTCACAGAACTAGAACAAAAAATTTCACAATTTGTATGGAAACACAAAAGAACCCGAATAGCCAAAGCAATCTTGAGAACGAAAAATGGAGCTGGAGGAATCAGGCTCCCTGACTTCAGACTATACTACAAAGCTACAGTAATCAAGACAGTATGGTACTGGCACAAAAACAGAAAGATAGATCAATGGAACAGGATAGAAAGCCCAGAGAGAAACCCACGCACATATGGTCAACTTATCTTTGATAAAGGAGGCAGGAATGTACAGTGGAGAAAGGACAGCCTCTTCAATAAGTGGTGCTGGGAAAACTGGACAGCTATATGGAGAAGTATGAGATTAGATCACTCCCTAACACCATACACAAAAATAAGCTCAAAATGGATTAAAGACCTAAATGTAAGGCCAGACACTATCAAACTCTTAGTGGAAAACACAGGCAGAACACTCTATGACATAAATCACAGCAAGATCCTTTTTGACCCACCTCCTAGAGAAATGGAAATAAAGACAAAAATAAACACATGGGACCTAATGAAACTTCAAATCTGTTGCACAGCAAAGGAAACCATAAACTAGACCAAAAGACAACCCTCAGAATGGGAGAAAATATTTGCAAATGAAGCAACTGACAAAGGATTAATCTCCAAAATTTATAAGCAGCTCATGCAGCTAAGTAACAAAAAAACAAACAACCCAATCCAAAAATGGGCAGAAGACCTAAATAGACATTTCTCCACAGAAGATATACAGACTGCCAACAAACACATGAAGGGATGCTCAACATTTTTACTCATTAGAGAAATGCAAATCAAAACTACCATGAGATATCATCTCACACCAGTCAGAATGGCCATCATTCAAAAAATCTAGAAACAATAAATGCTGGAGAGGGTGTGGAAAAAAGGGAACACTCTTGCACTGCTGGTGGGAATGTGAATTGGTACAGCCACTATGGAGAACAGTATGGAGGTTCCTTAAAAAAACTACAAATAGAACTACCATATGACCTAGCAATCCCACTACTGGGCATATACCCTGAGAAATCCGTAATTCAAAAAGAGTCACGTATCAAAATGTTCATAGCAGCCCTATTTACAATAGCCCGGAAATGGAAACAACCTAAATGCCCATCATCGGATGAATGGATAAAGAAGATGTGGCACATATATACAATGGAATATTACTCAGCCATAAAAAGAAACAAAATTGAGCTATTTGTAATGAGGTGGATGGGCCTAGAGTCTGTCATACAGAGTGAAGTAAGTCAGAAAGAGAAAGACAAGTACTGTATGCTGACACATATATATGGAATTTAAGGGAAAAAAATGTCATGAAGAACATAGGGGTAAGACAGGAATAAAGGCACAGACCTACTAGAGAATGGACTTGAGGTTATGGGGAGGGGGAAGGGTAACCTGTGACAAAGCGAAGGAGAGGCATGGTGGTAGATAGCTAGTAGGAAGCAGCCGCATAGCACAGGGAGATCATCTTGGTGCTTTTTGACCACCTGGAGGGGTGGGATGGGGAGGGTGGGAGGGAGGGAGGTGCATGAGGGAAGGGATGTGGGAACAGATGTATATGTATGACTGATTCACTTTGTTATAAAGCAGAAACTAAAAAACAAACAAACAAACAAAAAAACAACAAAATTAAGACACAAACAACAAAGTCAGAGACTTATACCATATATGAAAAAAGATTAAATATCTCTAATATATATAAAATGCTTAAAATCAATAATAGAGGACCAACACTCCAATGGAAAAATAAATAAATGATATGGACAATTCACAAAAAAAAGAAATATAAATTATCAGTAAACATGAGGAAAATATGTTGTCTTATTACTAATCAGAGAAATGCAAATTAAAATAATGTCATAAGCAACATTAAAAGGCAAACAATAAACTCAGAGAAAGCTTTTGCTTAAAAATAAGCCAAATTTTTTAAATAAAAATACCCAGAGTTGACATAGGTCATTAATTTCACAAATATTTATTAAGCAACTGATATCTATCAGGCACTGCATCAAGTAATAAAGATAAAATGGTGAATTAGACATGATCCTTGTCCCATGAAGCATTTGTATAGAGATGGATAAGGACAAGTAATAAGAGAGTTTCAGACAAAAGGCACTGCCATGCACTACTGGTAAGAGTAAAGTAGTATGCCTTTCTGTCGAGCAATTTGGCAATATGCATTCAAGATCTTAAAAACAGATATACTCCTCAACCCCACCATTCTACTCCCAAGACTATCTTTAGGAAATGATTAGAAATATACAAAATTAACAATAATAGCAAATATTTTTTGAGTGCTTCCTAAGTATCAGGCCCTGTTCTGAGAACTTTACATGCATAGCTCATTTAATTCTCACAACTTTCTGAGACCGGTACTATTTCATCCAAATCTTTGACTTGATATATATATTTCTCACAAAATTGGTTAACCTCCTATCAGACTTCTAAATCTCCCCAGTCAGGCTACCATCTTTAGTCAACTGGTATGAAATCCAAGTTTGCCACAGCCCTCCCCACTCACAGAGCAGGGGTTTTGCTGTAACCAGGTCTCTGCTCTCTCCAGGTGCACGCTCCACCTCGGCAAAACCAGGCACCTGAAGGCCAGTTGCCTTCAGTGTGTGAGGCTCCTGACTTCAGGCAGTCTGGCTTCTTTATAGCTTTGGCCACAGAGCTGTGCTAATTTGCATCCTCGAATGCTTTACTTCCTAGCCCTTCTGATGATGGCTGAGACCCAAAGCAGAACTTTCTCAGTACCACCAGAGTGCAGTTAGATCAGTGTCCCATACGACTCAAAGGGAGCTAGAAACCTCATCAGAGAGGTAGATTGTGAGATTCCCAACCTCATTTCCAATCATCATTTCCTGGGTTCATAAACACTTCATATATCCTCCATGGACAATGTTCCAAGAGAAACTGTGGATAAGAATCTGCTTGAAGCAGTATATTCCAAAAATGGACATGTTTTGAAGGCTCACCTGTGGAGAGCTGAAACATGACTGGGAAGTTGGCCAGCTATAACATGATATAAACACCCAAAGAACTAAAGAAAGCCTTTTACTAAATGATCTGTGTTTCCATTAGGTTACAACCCAGTAGGATATGTTCCAACATAGAACAATCTTATAGGACAGTTACAGAAGTATAGAAGTTAAGAGGTCCAGCTCTGGGGTCAAATAGAGCCAGGTTCAAAGTGCAGCTTTAGAATCACTTGTTGTATGACTGGAACCTCAGTTTTCTCATCCAAAAAATAGGATTTAAAATAGTGCCCACCTCATTAGTGTTGCAAGACCTAAATGAAACAATACATGTAAACACACAGCACAGAACCTGGCACAGAAGTACCCCAAAATGTTAATTATGATGATGATGATGATTATCTGTGGCAGAAACTACTTCACCAAGTGCATGTTCTCTTTTGCCTGGCACCCAGCTAGACTACACTTCCCAACGTCCATCGCAGTTAATAGTAGTCATGTCTGGCTAACAAAATGTAAACAAAAGTTATGTGCAACACTTCCAGGCCTGGCCCTTACCTGCAAACTCCTCTATGCTCTTTCCCTCCCACTTGCTGGATGTTGACACCCAGAGCAACCTTGGATACACCAAGTTGAAAGCGTCGGAATGTCTACAAGCCTCGGTCCCTAAATGCATATACAGAGCAGAGCTTAGTCATGACTACCACTGACTAGGAACACCAGTATTGAACCACTGCATAGCCAATAAATAAACTTCCACTGTGTTAAGGCACTGAACTTTGGGGGTTTATTGGTTACCGCAGCTAGCATTATCCTAACTAATATACTGTCCAGGTCACAGAAGAGCAGATCTGAAAAGACCCTTATAGATCTCCTCCATTATGCAGCAGACACTGGGGCTCAGAGTCACTGCCCAAGGTACCTCAATGGATCTTTTGCTTCAGGACTCCTTCAAGTAGGCCCTGACCTTTTACATATGATGCTAATTAAAAACTATAGGATCAAAGTATTCTCTGTTTGCCTAGTTAAAAGCCGATCTATTCCTAGGGAAATTTTAGCACAGATAGTTCTACTGGGCAGCACAGCAGAATGGAATGAAAACAAGGGAGCTCTTTCTGTGGTTATAGCAAAGTAATAAAAGATGTTCTGTGTCTTCCTCAGAGGGACGCACGAGGTTTGCATGATATTACACTTGTGACGGGCTTTTAAAAATAATTATGTCATATATGGTATTATTATTCACCAAGGTTTATTGGCTTTTCCTACTAATGATCCAGGAAAATTAATCACAAGCATTTATTAGGCAACTATTTTGTGTTACTTAGATCTGTTTGTCACTGTGTGACACTAACCACCCATCCTCCAGAAGTTTACAGTCTAGCTATCTCAGTTAGTTCAGGCTGCTATAACAAAGTACCATAGACTGGGTGGGTTAAAACAACAGATATTTATTTCCCATATTTCTGGAGGCTGGAAGTTCAAGACCAGGGTGCCAGCATGGTCAGGTTCTGGTGACAGCTCTCTTCTAGTGTGCAGAGGGCAGTCTTCTCACTGTGTCCTCACATGGCAGAAGTGGAGAAGGATTTTTCTGGGGCCTGACTGTAAGGACACTAATTCCATTCATGAGGGTTCCAAACATCATGACCTAATCACCTCCCAAAGGCCACACCTCAAAATATCATCACACTGGGGATATGTTTTCAACATTTGAATTTTAGGGGGTACAAACATTCAGTCCATTGCACTAGCTGAAACCATAGAAAAGATTTTAGAAGTGCATAGTTACATGGTACAGCCAGCCCTCTATCAACAGGTTCCACAGCTGCAGATTCAACCAATCACAGATCGAAAATACTTTTTTAAATTCCAGAAAGATCCAAAAAAGCAAAACTTGAACGTGCCACACCCCAGCAACTATTTATATAGCACTTACATTGTGTTTATAACAATTTATATAGTATTTACATTATATAGGTATTATAAATAATCTATAGATGATTTAAAGTATATGGGAGGATGCATGTAGGTTATATGCAAATATGCTATTTTAAATAAGGGATTTAAGCATCCATGGATTTTGGTGTCAATGGAGGTCCTGGAATCTATCCCTCACAGATACCGAGGAAGGACTGTACTGACAATGCAAACTCTATAAGCATGCAGAGAAGGGAAAGATTGATAGAGGATAGAACAATAGGAGACCTCATAGAGAATGGAACTTAGGTTAGGCCTCAAAAGACTCTCAAAAGTTGGCTAAGCAGAGAGACCATACACATATGCACACATGGGTAATTCAAGCAAAAGGGGAGTGATACCTAAACTACCAAGATAAGTATGTCAGTGGACACCTTGCTTCTACTACTCACCACTTTTGCATTTATCCAGCAATAATAATAATACGTGAATAATGAGAATTATTTTGTGCCAAGAACTATGGCAAGCACTTTTCATCCATTATCTAATATCATCTTCACTGTAACCCAATGAGTGAGGTACTAGTGTCCCCATTCTACAGATGAGAAAACCGAGGTTCAAAGAGGTTTAATTAGTTGGCAGAAGTCGCACAGTTAGGAAGTAGTAGAGGTAGAATTCAAATATGGTTCTGTGCTCTTAATTGCCAACGTATACCACAACAACTCATTTGGGAAGATGGTTATAACATTTCTAAGGACAGGAAGTCAAGTTAAGACCCAAATGTAGAGAGAAAGTTCTCTTCTTCCCCTGATTGTGCACAGTATGGCAAAAGTACTGGACAAGTCAGAAGATTTGCATTTAAATCCTGATCTACCATCAACTAGCTGTGACTTCAGGTGATATTTACATTAATTCTCTGAGCCTCAATTTACTCAACCGGGAAATAGAGGAAAATAATACCTACCTCATAGGGCTGCTGTGAAGATTATATCAGATGCTATACATTTAAATAAGTTTGATAAGTTTGCCTGCTGCGAAATAGTATAGAAGTAATAATAAAAGGTAATAGTTACAGGGTTCTTACTACCGGCATGCCCTTCATTTAACCCTTGCAATAACCCTATGAGGTGAATTGCAGACTTTTGTCCAGTAGCTTTTGTTTCATTTTGTTTTGATTTGCTTTGTATCTGTCTAAAACATTTTGGTTGTTCTGAACCTTTTTCCCTTTTGTTTTTGAAAAACCACCACTAAGTGAATCTTGATGAAAGGCAGAATCCCACTGCCGGATCCAGACACTGCCTGTTTCCTGGGCTAGGGCATGAGCAGTTGCCCTAAACTGGGCTACTTTGATAATCCCATCAAGGTGTTGGCATCAGTAGAGACATCAAGTAATCAGTGGTGGTGCCAAACGTGGCTTCCAGAGTCTAGGACCTATGGAAGCAGTACCTAACCTGGTCTTGCCGTTTTCCTTGGTTTCTGCCATTTTCTGAACCTGATTTGCCAGCCTCCCTAATATCTTTCCAAGAAATCTTCTGTTTTGCTTATGTCAACTGAAGTTGGTTGCTGTTGCTTGCAGCCAAGAAACTTGGGTGACAGAAATGGGTACTGTTATTGCCCACATTTTATAAGTGAGAAAACTGAGGTGCAGCTAGATAATGATGGAGCTGGGATTTGATGACAATATGACACCAGGTATTACACTAAAAAAAAGTGAGAATGTAGAGACCATCCCCCTAGGATACTACTGCAACTAGATAGAGGCAGATGCATGTATACATGCACAGATTCTGAATTGCAATCCAGCCTCCTTGGTTTCAAACTCTGGCTCTTCCACTTAATAGATATGTGGCCTAAGGCAAGTTACTTAACTTCTCTTTACCACAATTTCTCCATTTATAAGTTAAGAATGACAAAACAAAAAGACAACCCTCAGAATGGGAGAAAATATTTGCAAACAAAGCAACCAACAAGGGATTGATTAATCTCCAAAATATACAAACAGATACTGTAGCTCAATATCAAAAAGAAAAACAACCCAATCAAAAATTGGGCAGAAGATCTAAATAGACATTTCTCCAAAGAAGACATACAGATGGCCAAAAGGCACATGAAAAGATGCTCAACATCACTAATTATTAGAGAAATGCAAATCAAAACTACAATGAGGTACCACCTCACACCGGTCAGAATGGCCATCATCAAAAAATCTACAAACAATAAATGCTGGAGAGGGTGTGGAGAAAAGGGAACACTCTTGCACTGCTGGTGGGAATGTTAATTGGTACAGCCACTATGGAGAACAGTATGGAGGTTCCTTAAAAAACTAAAAATAGAACTACCATATGACCCAGCAATCCCACTCCTAGGTATACACCTGGAGAAAACCATAATTCGAAAAGATACATGCACCCCAATGTTCATTGCAGCACTATTTACAATAGCCAGGACATGGAAGCAACCTAAGTGTCCATCGACAGATGAATGGATAAAGAAGATGTGGCACATATATACAATGGAATATTACTCAGCCATTAAAAAAGAACAAAATAATGCCATTTGCAGCAAAATGGATGGACCTAGTGATTGTCATACTGAGTGAAGTAAGTCAGACACAGAAAGACAAATATCATATATCACTTATATGTGGAATCTAAAAAATGGATACAAATGAACTTAGTTACAAATAGAAGTAGAGTCACAGATACAGAGAACAAACTTATGGTTACCAGAGGATAAGAGGGGGGAGGGATAAATTGGGAGACTGGGATTGACATATACACACTACTATAGATAAAATAGACAACTAATAAGAGCCTACTGTATAGAACAGGAAACTCTACTCAATACTCTGTTATGGCCTATATGGGGAAAGAATCTCAAAAAAGAGTGGATATATGCGTATTTATAACTGATTCACGTTGCTGTACACCTGAAATGAATACAACATTGTAAATCAAATATACCCCAATAAAAATTTTTAAGGGCTTCCCTGGTGGTGCAGTGGTTGAGAGTCCGCCTGCCAATGCAGGGGACACGGGTTCGTGCCCCGGTCTGGGAAGATCCCACATGCCGCAGAGCGGCTGGGCCCGTGAGCCATGGCCACTGAGCCTGTGCATCTGGAGCCTGTGCTCCGCAACGGGAGAGGCCACAACAGTGAGAGGCCCGCGTACTGCAAAAAAAAAACAAACTTTTTTTAAATGATAAGACCACCTTCCTCACAGGGTTGCTCGTAAGATTAAATGAGTTAATATTTTTAAGGCACTTAGGGTCTGGGACAATGTCAGTGTTTGTTGTATGATTCAAGTTTTGGGACTGCAGATCCTACCTTTAAACCCCTATCAAAAACAAATAATCAATATTTTCCAAAGAAATTATCAAAATCCACTCAGATAAGTACCACAATATTTCAATATGCAAATCCATCAAATAAAATCCTAGAATCCTTGGAATTTCAGAATCACGCATGGTTCAGACCAGAATGTAATTAGGAAGGTACTATTTTTACCCAGATTGCTTTTGTTTTTTGCATGAAAAAGGTGCAGACATCATTTGCTGGCAAATGTCAAAGAACCTCACATCTCACATCTAGAAAATAGAACAATGAGAATGTTAGCAGAAGAGACCCAGAGTTCTTCCCTTACCCAACTACACCAGCTCACAGAGCCCAGGAGCAAGCACAGTCCCAGAATTCAGCCCAGACAGACTAGGGGACAATGAGGTACACAGGAAGAGGAGCTACCATTTGGGGGCCACCTTCTATGTGCTAGGCACGTTATACATATGGCCTCATTTAATCCTCACAACAACCCTGGGAAATGGATACTATCATTCCCACTTTACAGATGGGAAAACTGAGTGTAAGAGAAGGTAAGTGACAAGACTATTAAGTGACAGAGAAGTGATTTCAATCTAGGCCTGTCTCACTTCAAAGCACATTCTAAAACTCTAACATGAAATCTTCACAGGAGCAAATGAGCTGGGGAAACTTGAGGAGCACAACTCCACAGAGAAGAAGAAAAAATCAGCAAATGGTAGAATTTAACACAAATATAGCACTGGACTATTTCAAAGCAGTTTTACATGTATTATCACATATTGGTAGTCTGGTGGGCTGAAGTTCAATGGAAAAACACTCCAGGTATTTAATGTTCCCCGGTATTTAATTAATTCTAAAATTATTTAATAGCTGAAGAAACAAATTCTTAAAACCACTATGTTGTGCTTTTCAAAAGGCACCAGTGTAAGCCATGGAATAAACATGACATCTTTCTGGAACACCTATTTTCCTTAAAGATCTGGAAGGAAAAGTTACATAATTTATCTGACAACATAAAATATTTTGAAAAGTCAAAACAAACATGAACATATTATGGAGTAGTATATAAAAACCTATGATATCTTAAGATGAAAAACAGAATCTTCAAAGAAATTTCAAGCTTGTGGCAGACTGCTCCAGAGCCCCTGGAGAGTTCACACACCTCTGTTGTTAAGGGTACTTGGGGAGGGGGACCTTAAGAACCTCTGCAGTGTTATTTCCTAAATCAGGTAATTCCATTAGTCTGAAAGTTTCACCAATTCCTATGTACATTTCAGTCTGTCATGATTTCAGCAAAGCAAGTCTTGCAAGTTAGTCTTAGTTCATAAGTCTGGAGTAGAGCAAGTTAGACTTCTAATAAAAATTGAAAAAAAAATTATGTATGTATAGCAACAAGCCACATTTCTTTAAACAAAGACTTCCAAATCTGATATTCCAGACATTGGTAAAAACAGGAGCACAACAGCTGCCACCCACATTCTGGCTAAAATCATAGTTGGCTGAAGGCATGCAGTATTATCCAGAAGGGGTTGCTTGTTGTTAAAACTTATGAAGGATAAACAGAGAGAACTGGGTTAAGTACATGAACTTAGAGAGAAAACCCACACACTTGGATTTTAATTATTTCTCTAATATTGCCAATTTTGTGAAAATAATATTAGAAATTTCTTTTTCTTCCTCAAGTGAACTACTGCTTAGATTAGCCAACCAATAAATATTAAGCAGAGCTTGGATTTTAGCTGAAATACATAATTGTTTTAAACTCACACACTGTGTGTACAAATCTTTACTTGGGGATTTTGTCACTCTGGTAACTGTTTGGCCATAACTTTTATCAACAGCACAAACTGGTGTGTCTGTTGCTATTCACCATCCCTAAAATGAGTCTCAGTCTCACAGCCTAAGACAGCCCCTCACAGCTCCTTGATGTGGTGACCTTAAAGTCCTTGGTCAACAGAAAGGGATAGCTTTCCCAGAAGTTATACACTTCAGAAATGCTCATTCTGCAGGCAGCCTAATGGTGACTCACGAGAAATCAGCCTTGTTTTCTTTTATTTGGCTGATATTAAGCCCCCAGTGGAGTTGTCCATGGCCCACACTGGGCTCCTTTCTCTGGCAGCCTGGCTCTCAGAATAATGGGACAACCAGAAGCAGCCCTCTTTTGGATCCCCTGCTTACACTATGAGAATTCAGAAGCAAACAACGAGCCAGCCTCGTCTAGTCAGGGACCTTTCTATACTTTGAAATGCTGGGCTTTAGCTGCCCGTCAAATTTCTATACATGAGCTTCAGTTTTCTACCCTAGGTTATGCTCTATTTGTCCACAAGAATGGTTATATAGCTTTCCTTATAATCCAATGGCTATACTTTTAAATAGAAAAAAAAGCAGATTACAAAATTGCTTCTACACTGGAAGTGTAATTATGTAAAAATTATGTATGCACATGAACAGGGTCTAGAAGGGGATGAGGAAAAAATGAAAACAATTTGATTTGCAGGGGGTGGCAGGACTGTGAATGAGGATTTGTTTTCCCTTTTCCTTTAGATTTTCATCAACATTCTCAGAGGTTGTGTGTGCAAAAAAAATACAGTTAAATCTGTAGCTTTTTTTTTTTTTGTAAATAAAATGTTGATCATCCTTCCGTTCATTTAGTGTTTGCCTTACGTGAACAATATTCCCTTTTGTACATCACCTGAAAGAACAGATTTCACCATAATTTAGGGAGTCTTTGCCAAGAATATCAATAAAGACATATTTGCACAGAGCCTTGAGTGGGCTGGTTTTTTCTCCAGGAATGTGTTGAGTTAATTGAAAAGGTTTTGGTTAAAGTTAGCCAGTCGGAGATCACAGCATTGTAGACAACACATACTGTGAGTATGAACTTCGTACAACCTTTCAAATACCTTTGGGAAGGCAGGAAATTGAAATATTGTGCTATATTGGCAACTAAATGGTCATTTATCATCCATGCTAAGTTTGGAGCTGAGAAGAAAGATTTGGAAACTCTCGAAGGGCCTTTATTAACAATTTCAAAGTTAGACCTGTATATGTAGATTTTCACAGCATATTTGGGGAAGACTAAGAGATAACATCTGTGTAGACCATTAACATGGTCTCTCTAATAACAACTTCGGACTGTATTCACACCCACAAAAGCTGCATTAAAATACATTAAGCTTGAGACACCAACTGACAAAAGCAAGGAAATTCACAGTTAAAGGGGAAACGTGCCATATGTTCTTCAATACCTAAGAGCAACGGGGTGCATTTGGAAAGTCATTAAAGCGGCACCCAGTTGTGCCTAGGTATTGGAGAACATATGGAATCTTTTCCTCCGCTAGTGTAATTTTCCCTGCTTTCATTGAATGCATGTATCAATCTCCACTTTTTTGGTCATATAGGTTTTTGTTTGCTTAATTATCATAGCATGGAAAATGAATACCTTCTTATTTTCAAAAATCAACACAATCACACAATGGAAACTGGTTCTCAGCCTTTTCTGCCTGATGGTTTCCCCTTATTTGTCCTTCTTTCCCAAGGTAGCTGCACCATCCTCACAGTTTCAGCTGTCCCCTATTCTTTAAGGAGCACTGTTTCCTTTCCCCATCTTGAAGATGCAGTCTCCCATGGTGGTCAATACTTGCATTGTCCACCAGCATGTCAGTGGGTCAACTGGCTAAAGTCAGAGTTCCAAGGGCAAAATAATCCACTGTTCTGGACATTTGCTATGAGGGTAAAGTCTCTTTCTTCTTTAAATAAGGATTTTAACCATTTAGTTTTACAAAAGTAGCAGCCAGTGTGATATAAAGAGGCGTTTATTAATATAACCTAGTCTCTGTTGTGCCATTCTTTCATTCATTCATTTATTCAAATATTCAGTTGTTGAGTGCCTGCCATGTGCTAGGCACTGGGATTAAAATGAAGACCAAGCCCTGGGTCATGCCCCCAAGTTGCTCACTGTCTACAGAAGTAGACAAAACAGCAAGCAGGCAGTTGTCATCCAGTGTGATGAGTGCTGCTACAGGTGTCAGCAGAGGGGGCTGATAAAGCATGGAGGAGGAGCACCTAACCCATACCAGGGGTTCTAGATCAAGAACCTGGAGTGATTGCCATGACAAATAGTCATTGTAGAGCCAAGCTTATAACTGATTCATTCAATACAGTCCACAAACTTTTATTGAGCACCTACTAAACTTCAGGCCCTGGACTAGGCACTGGGAATATTGACCGAGTGTCTGCAGTTTTTAAGCAGGGGAGTGGCCAGATCAGCTTGGTTTAGTCATTGAGAATGAGGACGAAAGGAGAGAAAGAAATGGGGCGCTAGATCATGCAAACCATGCTTTATATTATAGCAATAGAGGAACCACAAAAGGCTTATAACCTAGAGTATGATGTGATCAAATTAGCGTTTTAGAAAAATCACCCTGGCACCATAAAAGAAGAGATATTGGAAGGGGTCAAGAGAGCCAGAGAAACTAGTTTGGAGTCTGATGAAAAATATTGAGGCTCTCAACAAGGGGAATGGCAGCTTTAATGAAGGGGTATTGATAAGGTCAAGTAATAATTAGGAGAAAGTCAGTAGAACTTGGTGATTGATTAGATCTGGGAACTGGAGACACATGATAGATCTGTGGGATTGGAATCCATACAGACTCACTGAATATTAGAGGAGAACTTAGAGATTATCCAGTTAAATGTTCTCATTTTTATTCATAAGGAAACTGAAGACCCAGAATAGTTGACTGACTTGTTCATGTCAACCAATCTATTTTGTGGTGGTCCAGGGCCTAAGACCAAGATCTCCAAGCTCCTAGCTTACTTTAGTAGCTTTTCAACAAATTTAATGTAACATCTAGATTAATATAATAAGCATTACTTACACCTTAAAACCCCCAAAGCTGAAAACTAACCATAAAGTATTTAAATATTCCCCATACTTTACTTGCTTTCTACCTCTACCACATTTGATCTGAATAAACACTCTCTGCTCTCTTCAGCCTCTTTCAGGCTATAAAAAGATATGGATGACAAAATGTGGCAGTATGATGATCTCATGATACTGTAACTATGAACACAAATGCTTTATATAGATACTTATTTTGTAATTAAAATTTGAACAGGACTGTAGCACAGTAATGAGTTGAGCTATGTCCTTAAAAACCATTTTTTTCTTCCCTGGGTCTCAGTTTCTAACTTGCAAAATAAAGAAAATAAGATTTATTAACTGTAGAGGTAAACAATGTTAGAAGGCAATGAACCCCAAAATGCAGCAAATTCAAAAATGTCTGTGGATCAACCATCTCTTCAATAAGTACAAAATTGTTATATTAGTTTCCTCTACTCTCAAGTACTGCTAGTTGGGTTCGAGATCATTAATGACAGGACCAACTCAGAAGAAACTTGAGTGAGAAATTAACAATAAATTTGAGTCTACATATCTCTGTCCAGTGATAGTTTCAACCCTGCTTCATCAAAGGGACAACTTAAGGCATTGCTTCACATGCGCTTCCCATGTCTTCTCAAACACAGTTGCATTGTCTAACACACCAGCACTTTGAGATCGTACTTACCCTCAGTCACTTTCACAAGAGGGCTACAAATTCCAAGATATTCTGAATCTTCCTCTTCAATTTGAAAAACATTACTTGGCAAATGAATCGTGTTTTCTCCCTAAATCTCTGTATTGGATGCCTGCTGCCTAATACTGAGAACTACTGGCTCCCTAGCAGGCATTCTAGTGCATCAAAATTATGCTGTAGGGCTTCCCTGGTGGTGCAGTGGTTGAGAGTCTGCCTGCCAATGCAGGGGACACGGGTTCGTGCCCCGGTCCGGGAAGATCCCACATGCTGCGGAGCGGCTGGACCCGTGAGCCATGGCCACTGAGCCTGCGCGTCCGGAGCCTGTGCTCCGCAATGGGAGAGGCCAGAACAGTGAGAGGCCCACGTACCGCAAAAAAAAAAAAAAAAAAAAAAAAATGCTGTAAAAGGTGTTCAGTAATTTAATAGAAAGATGTAGTTATATAATGTACATAATATTTATCTGTTTTCTATGGCTCCTTACCCATTGGATCAATGTGGCATGATGATGCAGGGTGGGAGACAGGGCTTCTGGTACAACCTAGATTTAAGGAGTCTTTGCTCAGCTTGGATTTTAAACTATATTTTTCTAAGTCCATAGGAGGACAATGATCTTGAAAGCTGGGTTCAGTGAAGGGTTTCTAAATCTCTTTTTAAAATCCTATTATATAGCAAGAGTTAAATTTGGGGCTCTGAGCTGATTGTTGACCACAATATTAAAGAGCAGGAATGCTATGTCATATAATGGACTAGGGAGAAGATACCTCATCCCTGACAAGGTCAAACAACGGAAACCCTACATACATTGAGAGCATATTGAACATACTGGGTGCTGGTCTACTTTTATGGCCACATTCTAATACAGAAAGAGTAACTAAGATGTATTGGAAACATAAAGTGTAGCATCAGCAGCAAGAGAGATGTCTATGTAGATGTTTCTGAGATAAAACTTCCAATTTCCCACAGCCTGTGAGTGGCAGGGGATGGGAGACACTCAAGAGAACTAATGAACTGGAAGAGGTCTGGTGCAGGATGAAAATGTTCAGACAACTCAAGACCAAAGTGGCCCTAGACTATCATAGTGGATGATATAAGGAAACGGCAGACATTAGCACTGGATACTCTGTACCTCAGCAAGAGGCAGACTATTCCAGGAAAAACCACAAGTTCCCTCTGTCCTGCTGCTGCTGCCTCCATACATAGGGCTTCCTCTGCATGCACGCAGACATCATTGTGGGGAAAAAGGAGAGAGGAAACCCTTTGATACAACCCTATGAGAGAGAGGTTGAACGTTGCATGGAATGACTATCTAAAAGAGAGTCCTAAATTAGAAGAAACTTAGTTTTTTTCAGTAGCAAGTTTAAGTTTTCCACCATCAACAAAATCGGAGACACCAGAGCAAGATGAGCTAAGTTTTAGGTAATACTGAATGTTACATATGGAGCCCATTTATTTTTTTCAATTTTAATACTGCTATATTGGCTTATAGAAGACATTATTCATCTTCCTTCTAAGACAAAACCACCACCACATCCCCAAATGAAGCCAGGATCCTCAAGGTTCTTGCAAAGCATCTTAAGAATGGAGCTGGACTCATAGGGAGAAAAGAACCTGCATTTCTATATTTCCAGTTTAGTGATCTTTGCTCCTCTCCCTACTAACATAATTATTCAAAACAGGTTTGAATACAGTTAACATAAAATAAGGAATGATTCGGTTGTCATTAAAACATCCAGGCTTAATTTCAGCCTTGACCAAATCCATTAACTATACTCTTCTTTCATAATAAAAATAGATTAGATAACCAGCTAGGTTAAAAAGGGCCAAACCAGTCTGCCTATTGGATGGTGGTAGCAAGCAGTAGAGTTCCTCACTAACTGCTGTGCTGACTGACAGGGGCCTCTGAAACAAAAGAAGAATATGCCGAACAACTCCCTTTTTAAATCTAACTCAGAACCCCAGAAAGGCGTTCATGAGGCCATGGCTGGCTGGTATCTTCTTTGATGTGATAAAATTTCAGTCATTTTCAGCTACAGTTGTAATTGCTATGTATGGGGAGGGGCTAGGGGCTGACTATCCAGTATTATTTTATTATTCTTTCAATTCAGTAATGATATAATAACTTAGAGACTTAACAGCTCAGATAAAGAATAGTGGCCTATTGAGAAACTTTAGTATTTTGCTTTTGACAGGACGTTCTTTCAAAGATTTCTTCTGGGGTTGAAAAAAAACCCTATTTGGATTATTTGCATAAGAATATATTTTATTGTAATGCGTCTAGCATTTCCATGGCGGAAAATCCAGGAAAATGAACAGCATATTATCATTACAAACAATGATATTCAGAATTAGAACAGAAAGTCCTCGGTCATTTTTCAACCTGCCAACAAAATCAATGTGAGAGAAAACTCTGTGTGTGTGTGCATGCATGTGTGCTTATGTACAAGCCTTTGGGCTGATGAGAGCATCTTACAGAGATATGGATTTATAATTTGCTACCACCAAAGGAAGCACTTTAAATGGCACTAAGTTAGCCAGGGAGCAGTGGTAGGAGGCAAGGGTCATAAACTCTAGTGAGTGTATGCGATGTTTCACTTTTGTGTACATTTTTCAATCTTAAAACAGATTTACTCAGGATTTAAGACTTTATTAAGGTCAAAAGGATTACGTTAAGTTCATAGACACGTTTGTTTTATTAATTGAGTCATAAGTTCTGGCCATCTGCAAATATGTTTGAAAACAAGCATCAGATGGTTTCCATTGCCATAACAGATCAGAAAATCTGCCAGTAAGTCTGTTTGCAGCTCTTAAACGTTGCTGAACAAAAATGTGTTTTGAACTGTCGACAATTACCTGAGAAAACAACTGGATTCTGTAAGTCGATTTGTTTATATTCTCAATACACTCTCTCTCACCCTACTTCCTCCACCCTTATCATGAACTTCCCTTAGTCTCAAGCCGTCTACTCCAGGGCATTATAAGTGATCTTGCTTGAAAAAATCTTCTCCCTCATTAAGATGGACTATCAAGAGTGTTAACTAGTGTTTTTTTTTTCATGACAATATTGATAGAGGGGGTAAATAGTGAAGCTGGAATAGGGAGAAAGAGTTGGGGTTTTGTTAAATTATACATAGAAGAATATATATAAAATATAAAGTGTCCTAGATTTTTAAAATATTACTATTACACTGAAATCCCCTGTCAGCACTTCCACAAACCTACACCCTTCCCTCTGCACCCAGAGGTAAGGACTGTTCTTAATTTTGTGTTTGTCTCCCACTTGCTTTTCTTTATAGTGTTTACTATATGTGTTTGTATTCCTTAACAATATATTATTGAGTTTTCCATGTTTTGAATTCTATAAAATGGAACAATTTAGGTATTCTCCTACAACTTTTTTTCCCTTAATATCATGTTCCTAACATCTATCTATGATGTGGCATGTTAGTACAGTTAGCCAATTCTTTTTTTCCCCAGGTCTATTGAGATATGACATATAACATTGTGTAAATTTAAAGTATACAGTGTGGTTTGACACACGTATATATCGCAGAAGGTTTACCAAAATAGGGTTAGTTAACAGATCCTTCACCTTACATAATTACCATTTTATTGTTATTGTTATGGTGAGAACATTAAAGCTCTACTCTCTTAGCAACTTTCATGTATACAGTACAGTATTGTTAACTATAGTCACCGTGCTGCACATTACATCCCCAGAAGTTATTCATATTATAACTGAAAGTTTATACACTTTGGCCAACCCTGCCCCATTTCCCCATCCCTCAGACCTTGTCAACCACCATTCTACTCCGTTTCTACGAGTTCGATATTTTTAGATTCCACATATAAATGAGATCTTACAATGTTTGTCTTTGTCTGATATTTCACTTACCATAAGGCCCTCCAGATCCATCCATGTTGTAACAAATGTCTTGATTTCTTTATTTTTATGGTCGAATAATATTCCATTATATATTTTCTTTATTCATCCAGCTGTCAACACATACTTAGATTTTTTCCATATCTTGGCTGTTGTGAAAAATGCTGCAATGATCATGAGAGTACAGATATGTCTTCAAGATACTGACTTCACTTCCTTTGGAAACATACTCAGAAGTGGGCTTGCTGGATCATATAGTAGTTCTATTTTTAAATTTTTGAGGAATCTCCGTGCTGTTTTGTAACTAGAATTAAATCACTTTCATTAAGTGCAGTTTTCTATTGATGTACTTAGCAAAATGTATTTATACATTTTCTGAATATCCATAGATATTTAAGTTGTTACTAGTTTTTATTTTCCCAGTACAACAGTGCTATTATAAATATTTTCATACATGTCTCATAGTATGAATGTGCCTGATTTTAAGACACGATAGAATTGCTCAGGGAAAGAAGCACACATTTTCCACTATACTAGATAGTGCCAAACTGCAGCTGCTGAATATCTTCATGAATACTTGTTACTCATTTTGCTAGTCTGTTAGCTGTGAAATAATTACCTCATTGTGGTTTCAATTTATACTTCTCTGATTATTAATGAGGTTGAGAAAATTTTCATATGTTTACTAGCTATTCACGTTTCTTCTTCTGATATATAGAATTTCAATTTATTGTTATATATTACCTTTATATCCAGAAACCTTGGTCAAACACTCTTAATAATCCTACTAATTTATCTGTACATTTAGTTTTTTTCTATGTAGGCAATCATAAGATCTGTGAATATTTGTTTCTTCCTTTGCAATACTCAAACCATTTCTTTTTCTTATCTCGTTTCACTAGCTATGATCACCAATATAACGTTGAGTAGAAGTTGTGATAGCTGGCACACTTGTCTTTTTCCCAATTGCAAACGGAATGCTTTCAATGTTTTACCGTGTGATGTTTGTAATACGCTTTTCTTTTTTATTAAATAGGTTTAAGATATTCTCTTCTCTTCACTGTTTAGTAAGAATTTTATCATGAACACATGTTGAATTTTATCATATAAACTTTCTGCTTCTATTGAAATAATCATATTGCTTCTCATTTAATCTCAAAATGCAGGGAATTCCATGAATTGATTTTCTAAGGTAAAAGCAATCTTGCTTCTGGAAATAAATGAACTTGATTATAAAGCATCTTCTTTTTATGCATTGCTAGATTCAGTTTGCTAAGATTTTACTTAAAATTTTTTAATGTATATTCATCAATGAATCTGGTTTGATATAAATATTATGCTGGCTTCATGAAATGAACTTGTGTTTCCTCTTTTTTAAAATCTGGAATAATCTGTGTAAATTGGAATTATTTGTTCCTTGAATATTTGTTACAGCTCAATAGGAGTTTGTCCACTTCATCACAATGTTTCCAATCTATTAACTTAATGATTTTCAATAATATACTTTTATTACTTTGTTATTTTCTGAAGCATTTATAATTATAGTCCCTTTTTTCATTCCTGTGTTGCTTTTTGTGCCCTCCATCTTTTATTCTTGATCATTCTTACTAAAGATTTGCAAATTTTTTTAGCCTTTTCCAAGTACCAACTATTGGCTTTGTTGATTGTCTGTAGTAAAGGTTTGTTTTCTATTTCATTGCTTTCTGCTCTTATCTTCATTCTTTGGTTCATTCCACTTTCTTTGGGTTTAGTCTGTTGTTCTTTTTCTAATTTCTTAAGTTGTATGCTTAGCTCATTAACAGTCTCCTCTGATATAAAACATTTTAATATTTATTTATTTAGGCTGCATCAGGTCTTAGTTGCAGCACTCGGGATCTTTAGTTGCAGCATGCAGACTTCGTAGTTGAGGCATGTGAACTTTTAGTTGCGGCATGCATTCAGGATCTAGTTCCCTGACCAGGGATCGAACCAGGGTCCCCTGCACTGGGAGCATGGAGTCTTACCCACTGGACCATCAGGGAAGTCCCTAAAAATTTAAGATTATAAATTTCCTTGTAAGTATTGTTTTAGCTGTATCTCATGAGCTTGTATATGTATTCTGTTCATTTTTATTTAGTGCTAAATATTTCATATTTGCTTTTATGCTTTCTTTTTTTTGGTCCATGAATTAACTGTAAAGAGTTGTTTTCAAACTTCCAGATACATGTGGTTTTCTAATTACATTTTTGTTCTTAATCTTTAGCTTAATTTCAGTGTGGTCAAGAAGTAAAAAATGGCATTATTTCCTGATTTTAAATCACCCCATATCCTTATGTGCCTTGAATTAAATGGAACATTATTATTTTGATTTCTGCATTTATATGTTTTATTCAGAACAATATATTTTCACTTTCAGAAGAAAGACAATAAGAGATTTTGGAGGATAAGTTAATATTGTTTTGGAATCTACTAATTCTTTCCAAAAAAATTTAAAAAGGATGTACTGAGGATGTATACATTTTTATTGTGATTAAAAAAAAACCATAACATGAAATTTATCATAACCATTTTTAAGTGAACAGTTCAGTAGTGTTAACTGCATTCACATTGTTTTAAAACAGATCCCCTTAACTTTTTCAACCTTGCAGAACTGAAATTCTATACCCATTAAAAAATAACTCCCTTTCCCCCCCACCTCAGCTCCTACTAACCACCATTCTACTTCCTGTTTCTATGAATTTGACTACTTTAGATACCTTATATAAGTGGAATCACAATTTGTCTTGTTGTGACTGCTTACTTCACTTAATATAATGTCCTCAAGATTCATCTATGTTGTAGCATGTGACAGAATTTCCTTCCTTTTTAAGGCTGAATAATATTCCATACCACATTTTGTTTATCCATTTATCCACCCTTGGACATTTGGATTGCTTCCACATCTTGCCTATTGTAAATAGTGCTGCTATGAATATGAGTGTCCAAATAGCTCATTGAGACTCTGCTTTCAATTCTTTTGGATACATACCAGGAAGTGGGTTTGCTGGATCACGTGGTAGTTCTCTTTTTAATTTTTTGAGGAACCTACGTATTGTTTTCCATAGAAGTTGAACCATTTTATAATGTATAAAAGATTTGGGGGGGTATGCCTGGGTAAAAATTTTTTTTTTAATTTTTATTTTATACTGGAGTATAGTTGATTAACAATGTTGTGTTAGTTTTGGGTGTACAGCAAAGTGATTCAGTTACACATATACATGTATCTATTCTTTTTCAAGTTATTTTTTCATTTAAGTTATTACAGAATATAGAACAGAGTTCCCTGTGCTATACAGCAGGTCTTTGTTGGTTATCTATTTTAAATATAGCAGTGTGTATATGTCAATCCCAAGCTCCCAACCTACCCCTCCTGCCCACCCTTTCTCCCTGGTAACCATAAGTTCATTCTCTAAGTCTGAGTCTGTTTCTGTTTTGTAAGTAAGTCCATCTGTATCATTTTTTAAGATTCCACATATAAGCGATATCATATGATATTTGTCTTTCTCTGTCTGACTTACTTCACTTAGTATGATAATCTCCAGGTCCATCCATCTTGCTGCATATGGTATTATTTTATTCTTTTTAATGGTTGAGTAATATTCCATTGTATATATGTACCACATCTTCTTTATCCATTCATCTGTCGATGGACATTTAGGTTACTTCCTAAATGTCTTGGCTATTGTAAACAGCACTGCAGTGAACATTGGGGTGCATGTATCCTTTAGAATCATGGTTTCCTCCAGATACATGCCCAGGAGTGGGATTGCTGGATCATACGGTAGTTCTATTCTTAATTTTTTGAGGAACCTACATATTGTTTTCCATAGAAGTTGTACCATTTTATAATACATAAAAAATTTAAATGAGAAAACAATGCCTAGAAGTTCATATGTAGGGTTTTAGTAAATATTTTAGTAAATATTTATTAAGTATTTTGGGATGCTAAAGTAGTCCATGAAAGATGAATTAAGTTTGTTTTTCATTGTCATTAAAACAACCTGCTGTATAGCACAGGGAATTACCGTCAATATTTTATAATAACCTATAAGAGAAAGGAATCTGGAAAAGAACATATATGTGTGTGTGTGTGTGTGTGTGTGTGTGTGTGTGAAACTGAATCACTGTGCTATACACCTGAAACTAACATGACACTGTAAATCAACTATACTTCAATAAAATAAAATAAAATATTAAAAATTGATGGAAAAAACAGTTAAACAGTTTAAAAGAAGCCAACCTATCCCCTTTACAGGTTGTTACTAGGGTATTATGAATTCATGGCCTATGTCAGCAAACAGAGGCATACCTTGTTTTATTGTGCCTTGCTTTATTACACTTCACAGATATTCTGTTTTTTTTACAAATTGAAGGTTTGTGGTAACCCTGTATTGTCAGATGATAGCATTTTTAGCAATAAAGTATTTTAATTTTTTTAATTTATTTTTTTAATTTATTTATTATTTTTTAACGTTTTTATTGGAATATAATTGCTCTACAATGGTGTGTTAGTTTCTGCTTTATAACAAAGTGAATCAGCCATACATACACATATGTTCCCATATCTCTTCCCTCTTGCGTCTCCCTCCCTCCCATCCTCCCTATTCCACCCCTCTAGGTGGTCACAAGGCACCGAGCTGATCTCCCTGTGCTATGCAGCTGCTTCCCACTAGCTATCTATTTTACATTTGGTAGTGTATATATGTCCATGCCACTCTCTCACTTCGTCCCAGCTTACCCTTCCCCCTCCCCGTATCCTCAAGTCCATTCTCTCCGTCTGCATCTTTATTCCTGTCCGGCCCCTAGGTTCTTCAGGACCTTATTTTTTAGATTCCATATATATGTGTTAGCATACAGTATTTGTTTTTCTCTGACTTACTTCACTCTGTATGATAGTCTCTAGGTCCATCCACCTCTCACCAGAAATAACTCAATTTCATTTCTTTTTATGGCTGAGAAATATTCCAGTGTATATACGTGCCACATCTTCTTTATCCATTCATCTGTTGATGGACACTTAGGTTGCTTCCATGTCCTGGCTATTGTAAATAGTGCTGCAATGAACATTGTGGTACATGACTCTTTTTGTTTGTTTGTTTTTTGCGGTACGCAGGCCTCTCACTGCCGTGGTCTCTCCCGTTGTGGAGCACAGGCTCCGGACGCGCAGGCTCAGTGGCCATGGCTCACGCGCCCAGCCGCTCTGTGGCACGTGGGATCCTCCCAGACTGTGGCACAAACCCATGTCCCCTGCATCGGCAGGCGGACTCTCAACCACTGCGCCACCAGGGAAGCCCCTACATGACTCTTTTTGAATTATGGTTTTCTCAGGGCATATGAGCAATAAAGTATTTTTAAATTAAGGTATGTACATTATATTTTTAGACATAATGCTATTGCACACTTGATAGTATACAGTATAGTGTAAGCAGTTTATAGTATACAGTACAGTTTATAGTATAGTGTAAACATAACTTTTATATGCACTGGAAAACCAAAAAATTTGTGTGACTTACTTTATTGTGATATTTGCTTTATTGCGGTGGTGTGGAAACAAACCCACAATATCTCCAAGATATGCCTGTCATGTTTTATAGTTTCATCTCCATAATGTCATTAGTATTTGTCTAAGACATTCTTATAGCTGCCCTTTAATCTTCTGCCTTATGTTTGGTTTTCACAGTGATACCCACTATAGCAGTTTTTTTCCCCCTAATTTCTCTGAGCACTTACTATGGGTCCAACATTGTGGTAAGGGATTCAACTGTATCTTCATGCTTTCCTATAGAGGCAAATGCCATTACTCGTCTCAGGTTTTCAAATGAGGAAGCAGGCTAAGAAAGCTTAAGGACTATATTTAATTGATCCTAAGAACACATTTCACATTTCTGAAGTCAGGATGCAGCCTGTAATCAACTGCGTCTTACAGTCACTATTGTCCAGACAACAGCTTAGCATAGTAGCTTTTACTGTGTGTGTGCATACTTGGTCATACTTGTTGATACTGTTGTCAATTTATTTGAATGTATGTACGATGTTAGTACTAAACATGACGAGGTTTATTGTCATTTTAAATGTTTTTTAAGAACGTTCAGTATGTGTAAAGAACTATACTCCAATAAAAATTAATTTAAAAATTTGTAAAGCAACTGTACTCCAATAAAAATTAATAAAAAAAGAATGTTCACTATGAAATGACATTGAAAGGAAAAGGTATAGTATATTCTGAAAGTCACTGAAAACAGAGTGGCAGGGGAGCAATTTGTTATTAGTGAAACAAATGTAAGTATCATTGGAAGAATGTATGCAATTCCTTATTTTCTTGCAAGGTAACAAGTGATTTATAGGACCTATGAAAAAAAGATGCCCACAAAAAGAAAACCTTGTTGTGTTTTGTTACTGATATATCCAAAAGGATTGACCAGCAAAGCAACTGAAGGCAAGAGAAAAATGGTACAGATGAACCTATTTGCAGGGCAGGAATAGAGGACGTAGAGAATGGACATGTGGACACGGGAGGAAAGGGGAGGGTGGGATGAATTGGTAGATTAGGATTGACATACATAAAATACCATGCGTAAAACAGATAGCTAGTGGGAACATGCTATAAAGCACAGGAAGCTCAGCTCAGTGTTCTGTGATGACCTAGATGGGGGGGTGGAGGTCCAAGAGGGAGGAGATATAGGTATACGTATAGCTGATTCACTTCACTGTACAGCAGAAACTAACACAACATTGTAAAGCAATTATACAATGATAAAAAAAAATTTTTAAGAGAGAAAGTTCAAATCCCTCCACACTGAAATGCAAGAAATTTTTAAGACGTGCAATGAGAGCCAACTCATGCATTGCATAGCACTATTGCTAAGGCATTATGTCACTGTTTAATTAGAATTTTCTTTTTTCTTAATGGAATATTAAATAATAATGTGTCATATAACTGATGACATGTTAGATTTGATGGCATTGGGTACCTTGCCCAGGGTCCCACAACAAGTAAGTAGAATGGTGGAGACTTATATGGCAGGCCTGTGCTCCTAACCAGGAGGCGTTAGTGGGCCTTGCTTGATGTTGTAACTTCTCTTCTACCTTTTAACAGGCCTGTAAGTGTTTCTTTTAAACTAAATATTACTTGCACTTTATATTTTTTGATAATTTCATAACCATTTTGTGGATAATTTTAGACTCCTTGGGAGCACTATCTAAAGCAGAGTCAAGAATCACTAAAATTAAGGAAAACATCAAAATAATTAGGAGAGCAGATCATTGTGCCCCTCAGATGAAGGGGAAGGACAGATCCTCGCTGCATCAAGTCCCTTCAAAACAGCAATGAATGTGTAGCATCTTCCATCATTTGGGAATATCAAACAGGAGCACAAATCTTATAATCAGTAGAGTTGGAGCCTTTGCTCTGTACAGTCATATTTCATAACCCTTCTATAACTCCCTATATGCTTTCAGAATCTATTGTTTTAAGGAGCTTAAGAAAAATAAAGCTAAACCCTACATAAAAATAAAATAAAAGCTAATCATGATTACCTCAGGGTGGTAATCATAGCTCTAACAGTAATAAATAATTATATAGTGCCTTATTTGCCATACCCTCTCAATTTTATCTCATTTGGTCCTCACAGCAACACATTATAGTGGTTAAGAGCAAAGTACATTGGGAATCTTCACACCATAATCTAGGTTCAAGTCTCAACTCGACTACTTATCAGCTGGTTGACTTTGGGCAGATCACTTTATCTTCATGAGTCTTGTTTTTCTCATTTGTAAAAATAGGGTCTAATAGTAATAATACATGCCTTGAGGGCTAGTATGATAATGAGATAGTACCTATAAAGCAATTCAGCACAGTGCCTGCTATTTAAAGGTTGAATAAATGTAAGCTGCCATTATTATTTGTAAAACAGCCCTGTGTATAACTAAACAATTTTACAAAGGAAGAAACCGAGGTTCAGAGAGGTTACATCAATACCCAAAGTCACACAGCTAGTAAGCAGCAGAGCTGCTGTACGTGAACTCAGAACTGCACTTGTCTTGGGTGCAGGCAAAGCATGTGATAGAAAAACTCTTAAAGTCTGTGCCAACTCAGTAATGACCATTCTTTTATTATCTCCATGTAACTTGACACATTATTGAAAGAGCTATAAAATCTTTAAGATTATTTTTCACTTCTTTCATAAAGGCTGCTGATGGATGGAGATGTAAATAAAAATTGAGTTAACTTTGCCAACCAGTCACAGTATATGGCTGTCAAAATGCCACTGGCCAATTTCTGTTATAACCAAAATCTCTTTATTACAAAAAAGGGACTAAACTGTAGCTATGTTATCACAAATTCAAGACATATTTGATACTTTTTCCTTGAACAACAGAGAATATGGACAGGGTATCAGGAGCTTAATGTAAAGGATCTGACCTGTACTAAAACCCACTTGAATTTCCTATTACTCTAACCCATGGTGATTATTCGAATTTGCGTGCAAGCTCTTAATCTGCATAATTAGTTCCAGTACCTCACAGAAGCAGATTGAGACCTAATCAAGGAGGTCAAGAGTTGGACAAGAGTGAGCTCCAAAGGAGAGGATGCTGTGTTAACCCCTGCTCTTAGGTGCATCTTTGTGCTCAGGAGCCACTGAGCTAGGAACAAAGGGATGGCCCAGGGTGCAGAGAGGAGATAGAGAGAAAGATCTCTGGGCAGACAGTCTTGTAGATTTCTGGGGCTGTGAGCAATGCAGCAGAGGGTGGGCAAGCAGAAAGGCACTGACACTCCAGATCAAATCAGGAGGATTGCTCAACAGGGCAGGGATGCCTATAAGAATCCAACGGCTAAGAGAGAACCCAAAGCAAGTGCCCCAGAAAGAAATGAATGCCAGTAGAGAGCACAGAGCAGACCACACCAGAGGAGAGAAGACCACATCTGAGCAAGGCGACAACAGCAGTGGCACCAACACACCCCAGCACAGAGTACTGAACCAACCATGCTGGTGGACTGTGTAAGCCTCTCAGAGAGAGAAGCACATCCCACAAAGAACAGTTAAGCAGCCTGCCCTTGCAGAGTAGCCAAGTCAAGGCAAAGCAGCCAGCTGAAGAAATGCAACCCCCTTTGAATTATGTGCTTTAATCCTCACCAGTAGAGAGACCCCTTCCTGGAACAGTGGATAGATTCTGTCCAGCAGAAAAATTGAGTCCTGGGGAAGTTGGAAAGACCACATGCTAGGGAGAGCTGAAACTGAGGAGCAAGCATGCTGGAAGAGACCAGTGAGCAGCCCAGGAGCTGCTAAAGACCTCATGACTTCTATCAAAGAAATATTCTCCCAAGGAGATCAGGGAGCATATTCCTTGTTGGACTGTGCATAACTGAGGAGGTTTCTGGGTGGAATCTTGGGCTAAGATGCATCAAAGGGTAGTAGTGACAACCACAGGAGACCATCTCCGGCCCAAAAAAGTTTTCTTTGACAACAGGGAGTAGTTGCCAACATAATGATAAATACATGGGTTGACTCTTTAATTTTTTTGCCTAAGTAACTTTGTCATCTTAAAGGACAGGAGCATAAGTGTATTGTAGTAAGCAATGGTACTTTTTAAGAACATAAGTCTTAGCAATATTTTTTTTGGATCTGTATCCTCAGGCAAGGAAAACAAAAGCAAAAATAAACAAATGGGACCTAATTAAACTTGAAGGCTTTTGACAAGCAAAGAAAACCATCAGGGGAAAAAAAAAAAGACAACCTACTGAATAAGAGAAAATATTTGCAAATGATATGTCTGATAAGGGGTTAATGCCAAAATATATAAATAGCTCATACAACTCAATAACAAAAAAAACCCCAAACAACCCGATTAAGCAATTGTACTTTCATTCAGATATATACATCCTGTTCTTTGTTAAACAGAAACTTTTTTTCATAAGACATAAAATGACTTTATACACATTATATAGCAGCTTATAGCATTCTTGTGTTTAGGTTACAAGTGTACCAAGTGAATCAGAAATGAAATCACTAAATGCCAGCTTTCTGGAAATTAAAAACTTAATGAATTGATTACTTTCCACCAACAAGTAGACAAATTAGCATCGGGTAAAATGCCAACATATAGTCTACATTAGCATCTCTGTACATTGTTACATTGATTCATAATCCATAACCTGTCACTTCTATGGAGAAGAGAGACACTCAGCACACAGAAACCTAGATATACATACACATGCACATGCATTCTCATATACTCACGTGCACACTCTCACACACACTTGCATGATCACACACTCACACACCTACAGAGAGCCTCACACACATACACCCATGTATACTCACACTCACACCCACATGCATACTCACACAGGTAAAGCACACATTTATACACTTACACACTAACACACACTCACAAATACACATATACATTTAGCAAATGCCATACATAAAAGAGCCACTTTTATTGAACACACAAAACACTGTGAGTTAAGTAGTACTAACTCCATTGTACAGATGAGGAAATTGAAGCTCAGCAAAGTAAAAGAACTTACCCAAGGTCATGCAGTTAGTAAATGAAACGGTGTGTCTGACTGCAAACTGTGCACAGCTGTTTGTAGAATCAGACACAAACCAACTCACTGTGTCTGTGACCTCTTAAGGATTTCACTAATTACACCAATTTAGTTAAGAAAACTCAAAGCACATTTCTTTGAAACACTTTCTCAGTTAATTTTTGAACTGTGCATATTTTCTGTGAAATTTAATCCACATGTTTCTGATTCATTTACTCCAAAATCCTCCACATACTGCTTCTTAAGAGGTATTTGAGGGAGAGCTTCAAGATGGCGGAAGAGTAAGATGCGGAGATCACCTTCCTCCCCACAAATACATCTAGATCCCCACAGATACACCAGAAATACAGCTACACGTGGAACAACTCCTACAGAACACCTACTGAACGCTGGCAGAAGACCTCAGACCTCCCAAAAGGCAAGAAACTCCCCACGTACCTGGGTAGGGCAAAGCGGAGAGATTCCCGCACAGAGGTTCGGTGCCGACCGGCACTCAGCAGCCCGAGAGACTTGTCTGCTCGCCCGCTGGGGTGGGCGGCGCTGGAAGCTGAGGCTCGGGCTTCGGTCAGAGCGCAGGGAGAGGACTGGGGCTGGTGGCGAGAACTCAGCCTGAAAGGGGCTAATGCGCAACAGCTAGCCGGGAGGGAGTCCGGGAAAACTCTGGAGCTGCTGAAGAGGCAAGAGACTTTTTCTTCCCTCTTGGTTTCCTGGTGCACGAGGAGAGGGAATTAAGAGCGCTGCTTAAAGGGGCTCCACAGATGGGCGCGGGCCGCGGCTGAAAGCGCGGAGCCCAGAGACTGGCGTGGGACACTGGGGCTGCTGCTGCTGCCGCCAAGAGGCCTATGTGCTAGCGCAGGTCACTGTCCACGCCCCCTTTCCGGGGAGCCTGTGCAGCCCGTCACTGCCGGGGTGCCGGGTTCCAGAGACGGCTTCCCTGGGAGAACGCGCAGCGTGCCTCAGGCTGCTGCAACGTCACGCCGGCCTCTGCCGCTGCAGGCTCGCCCCGCACTCCGTGCCCCTCCCTCCCCCCTGGCCTGAGTGAGCCAGAGTCCCCGAAGCGGCTGCTCCTTTAACCCTGTCCTGTCTGAGTGAAGAACAGACGCCCTCTGGCGACCTACACATAGAGGCGGGGCCATATCCAAAGCTGAGACCCGGGAACTGTGAGAACGAAGAAGAGAAAGGGAAATCTCTCCCAGCAGCCTCAGAAGCAGAGGATTAAAGCTCCACAATCAAAGTGACGTACCCTGCATCTGTGGAATACATGAATAGACAACAAATCATCCCAAATTGAGGAGCCAGGAGTCAGTGCTGTGCCTCTGAGGTGGGAGAGCCAACTTCAGGACACTGGTCCACAAGAGACCTCCCAGCTCCACATAATATCAAACGGCGAAAATCTTCTAGAGATCTCCATCTCAACACCAGCACCCAGCTTCACTCAACGACCAGCAAGCTAGAGTGCTGGACACCCTATGCCAAACAACTAGCAAGACAGGAACACAATGCCACCCATTAGCAGAGAGGTGGCCTAAAATCATAAAAAGTCCACAGACAGCCAAAACACACCACCAGACGTGGACCTGCCCACCAGAAAGACAAGATCCAGCCTCATCCACCAGAACACAGGCACTAGTCCCCTCCACCAGGAAGCCTACACAACCCACTAAACCAACCTTAGCCACTGGGGACAGACACCAAAAACAACGGGAACTACGAACCTGCAGCCTGCAAAGAGGAGACCCCAAACACAGTAACATAAGCAAAATGAGAAGACAGAAAAACACACAGCAGGAGAAGGAGCAAGATAAAAACCCACCAGACCTAACAAATGAAGAGGTAATAGGCAGTCTACCTGAAAAAGAATTCAGAATAATGATGGTAAAGATGATCCAAGATTCTATTTCCCAGATCCAAAATCTTGGAAATAGAATAGACAAAATGCAAGAAACAGTTAACAAGGGCCTAGAAGAACTAAAGATGAATCAAGCATCAATTAAAAACACAATAAATGAAATAAAAAATACTCTAGATGGAATCAATAGCAGAATAACTGAGGCAGAAGAACGGATAAGTGAGGTGGAAGATAAAATAGTGGAAATAACTGATGCAGAGCAAAATAAAGAAAAAAGAATTAAAAGAACAGACGACAGTCTCAGAGACCTCTGGGACAACATTAAACACAGCAACATTCGAATTATAGGGGTTCCAGAAGAAGAAGAGAAAAAGAAAGGGACTGAAAAAATATTTGAAGAGATTATAGTTGAAAACTTCCCTAATATGGGAAAGGAAATAGTTAATCAAGTCCAGGAGACACAGAGAGTCCCATACAGAATAAATCCAAAGAGAAATACGCCAAGACACATATTAATCAAACTGTCAAAAACTCAACACAAAGAAATCATACTAAAAGCAGCAAGGGAAAAACAACAAATAACACACAAGGGAATCCCCATCAGGATAACAGCTGATCTCTCAGCAGAAACTCTACAAGCCAGAAGGGAGTGGCAGGACATAATTAAAGTGATGAAGGAGAAAAACCTGCAACCAAGATTACTCTACCCAGCAAGGATCTCATTCAGATTTGATGGAGAAATTAAAACATTTACAGACAAACAAAAGCTGAGAGAGTTCAGTACCACCAAACCAGCTTTACAACAAATGCTAAAGGAACTTCTCTAGGCAAAAAACACAACAGAAGGAAAAGACCTACAATATCGAACCCAAAACAGTTAAGAAAATGGGAATAGGAACATACATGTCGATAATTGCCTTAAATGTAAATGGAATAAATGCTCCCACCAAAATACACAGATTGGCTGAATGGATACAAAAACAGGACCCATATATATGCTGTCTACAAGAGACCCACTTCAGGCCTAGAGACACATACAGATTGAAAGTAAGGGGATGGAAAAAGATATTCCATGCAAATAGAAACCAAAAGAAAGCTGGAGTAGCAATTCTCATATCAGACAAAATGGACTTTAAAATAAAGACTACTAGAAGAGGCCAAGAAGGACACTACATAATGATAAAGGGATCGATCCAAGAAGAAGATATAACAATTGTAAATATTTATGCACCCAACATAGGAGCACCTCAATACATAAGGCAAATACTAACAACCATAAAAGGAGAAATTGACAGTAACACAATCATAGTAGGGGACTTTAACACCCCACTTTCACCAATGGACAGATCATCCATAATGAAAATAAATAAGGAAACACAAGCTTTAAATGATACATTAAACAAGATGGACTTAATCGATATTTATAGCACATTCCATCCAAAAACAACAGAATACACATTTTTCTCAAATGCCCATGGAACATTCTCCAGGATAGATCATATCTTGGGTCACAAATCAAGCCTTGGTAAATTTAAGAAAATTGAAATTGTATCAATTATCTTTTCTGGCCACAATGCTATGAGAGTAGATATCAATTACAGGAAAAGAGCTGTAAAAAATACAAACACATGGAGGCTAAACAATACACTACTTAATAACGAAGTGATCACTGAAGAAATCAGAAAGGAAATTAAAAAATACCTAGAAACAAACAACAATGGAGACACGACGACCCAAAACCTATGGGATGCAGCAAAAGCAGTTCTAAGAGGGAAGTTTATAGCAATACAATCCTACCTTAAGAAACAGGAAACATCTCGAATAAACAAACTAACCTTGCACCTAAAGCAATTAGAGAAAGAAGAACAAAAACATCCCAAAGTTAGCAGAAGGAAAGAAATCATAAAAATCAGATCAGAAATAAATGAAAAAGAAATGAAGGAAATGATAGCAAAGATCAATAAAACTAAAAGCTGGTTCTTTGAGAAGATAAACAAAATTGATAAACCATTAGCCAGACTCATCAAGAAAAAAAGGGAGAAGACAAATCAATAGAACAAGAAATGAAAAAGGTGAAGTAACAACTGACACGCAGAAATACAAAAGATCATGAGAGATTACTACAAGCAACTCTATGCCAATAAAATGGACAACCTGGAAGAAATGGACAAATTCTTAGAAATGCACAACCCGCCAAGACTGAATCAGGAAGAAATAGAAAATATGAATAGACCAATCACAAGCACTGAAATTTAAACTGTGATAAAAAATCTTCCAACAAACAATAGCCCAGGACCAGATGGCTTCACAGGCGAATTCTATCAAGCATTTAGAGAAGAGCTAACACCTATCCTTCTCAAACTCTTCCAAAATATAGCAGAGGGAGGAACACTCCCAAACTCATTCTACGAGGCCACCATCACCTTGATACCAAAACCAGACAAGGATGTCACAAAGAAAGAAAACTACAGGCCAATATCACTGATGAACATAGATGCAAAAATCCTCAACAAAATACTAGCAAACAGAATCCAACAGCACATTAAAAGGATCATACACCATGATCAAGTGGAGTTTATTCCAGGAATGCAAGGATTCATCAATATATGCAAATCAATCAACGTGATACACCATATTAACAAATTGAAGGAGAAAAACCATATGATCATCTCAATAGATGCAGAGAAAGCTTTCGACAAAATTCAACACCCATTTATGATAAAAACCCTGCAGAAAGTAGGCATAGAGGGAACTTTCCTCAACATAATAAAGGCCATATATGACAAACCCACAGCCAGCATCGTCCTCAATGGTGAAAAACTGAAACCATTTCCACTAAGATCAGGAACAAGACAAGGTTGCCCACTCTCACCACTCTTATTAAACATAGTTTTGGAAGTTTTAGCCACATCAGAGAAGAAAAGGAAATAAAAGGAATCCAAATCGGAAAAGAAGAAGTCAAGCTGTCACTGTTTGCAGATGACATGATACTATACATAGAGAATCCTAAAGATGCTACCAGAAAACTACTAGAGCTAATCAATGAATTTGGTAAAGTAGCAGGATACAAAATTAATGCACAGAAATCTCTGGCATTCCTATATACTAATGATGAAAAATCTGAAAGTGAAATCAAGGAAACACTCGCATTTACCACTGCAATGAAAAGAATAAAACATCTAGGAATAAACCTACCTAAGGAGACAAAAGACCTGTATGCAGAAAATTATAAGACACTGATGAAAGAAATTAAAGGTGATACAAATAGATGGAGAGACATGCCATATTCTTGGACTGGAAGAATCAACATTGTGAAATTACTATACTACCCAAAGCAGTCTACTGATTCAATGCAATCCCTATCAAACTACCACTGGCATTTTTCACAGAACTAGAACAAAAATTTCACAATTTGTATGGAAACACAAATGACCCCGAATAGCCAAAGCAATCTTGAGAAAGAGAAACGGAGCTGGATGAATCAGCCTCCCTGACTTCAGACTATACTACAAAGCTACAGTGATCAAGACAGTATGGTACTGGCACAAAAACAGAATTATAGATCAATGGAACAGGATAGAAAGCCCAGAGATAAACCCACGCACACATGGTCACCTTATCTTTTATAAAGGAGGCAAGAATATACAGTGGAGAAAAGACAGCCTCTTCAGTAAGTGGTGCTGGGAAAACTGGACAGCTACATGTAAAAGAATGAAATTAAAACACTCCCTAACACAGTACACAAAAATAAACTCAAAATGGGTTAAACACCTAAATATAAGGCCAGACACTATCAAACTCTTAGAGGAAAACACAGGCAGAACACTCTATGACATAAATCACAGCAAGATTCTTTTTGACCCACCTCCTAGAGGAATGGAAATGAAAACAAAACTAAACAAATGGGACCTGATGAAACTTAAAAGCTTTTGCACAGCAAAGGAAACCATAAACAAGAGGAAAAGACAACACTCAGAATGGGAGAAAATATTTGCAAATGAAGCAACTGACAAAGGGTTAATCTCCAAAATATACAAGGAGCTCATGCAGCTCAATATCAAAAGCAACAAACAACCCAATCCAAAAATGGGCAGAAGACCTAAAGAGACATTTCTCCAAAGAAGTTATACAGATTGCCAACCAACAGATGAAAGAATGCTCAACATCATTAATCATTAGAGAAATGCAAATCAAAACTACAATGAGATATCATCTCACACCGTCAGAATGGCCATCATCAAAAACTCTACAAACAATAAATGCTGGAGAGGGTGTGGAGAAAAGGGAACCCTCCTGCACTGTTGGTGGGAATGTAAATGATACAACCACTATGGAGAGCAGTATGGAGGTTCCTTAAAAACTAAAAATAGAACTACCATATGACCCAGCAATCCCAGTACTAGGCATATACCCTGAGAAAACCATAATTCAAAAAGAGACATGTACCAAAATGTTCATTGCAGCTCTATTCACAATAGCCCGGAGCTGGAAACAACCTAAGGGTCCATCATCGGATGAATGGATAAAGAAGATGTGGCACATATATACAATGGAATATTACTCTCCCTAAAAAAGAAACGAAATTGAGTTATTTGTAGTGAGGTGGATGGACCTAGAGTCTGTCATACAGAGTCAAGTAAGTCAGAAAGAGAAAGACAAATACTGTATGCTAACACATATATATGGAATCTAAGAAAAAGAAATGTCACAAAGTACCTAGGGGTAAGACGGGAATAAAGACACAGACCTACTAGAGAATGGACTTGAGGATATGGGGAGGGAGAAGGGTAAGCTGTGACAAAGTGAGAGAGTGGCATGGACATATATACACTACCAAACGTAAAATAGATAGCTAGTGGGAAGCAGCCGCATAGCACAGGGAGATCAGCTCGGTGCCTTGTGACCACCTAGAGGGGTGGAATAGGGAGGATGGGAGGGAGGGAGACGCAAGAGGGAAGAGATATGGGAACATATGTATATGTATAACTGATTCACCTTGTTATAAAGCAGAAAATAACACAACATTGTAAAGCAATTATACTCCAATAAAGATGTTAAAAAAAAGAGTCATGTACCAGAATGTTCATTGCAGCACTATTTACAATAGCCAGGACATGGAAGCAACCTAAGTGTCCATTGACAGATGAATGGATAAAGAATATGTGGCACATATATACAATGGAATATTACTCAGCCATAAAAAGAAACGAAATTGAGTTATTTGTAGTGAGGTGGATGGAACTAGACTCTGTCATACAGAGTGAAGTAAGTCAGAAAGAGAAAAACAAATACTGTATGCTAACACATATATATGGAATCTAAAAAAGAAGAAAAATGGTCATGAGGAACCTACGGGCAAGACGGGAATAAAGACTCAGACCTACTAGGGAATGGACTTGAGGATACAGGGAGGGGGAAGGGTAAGCTGGGACAAAGTGAGAGAGTGGCATGGACATATATACACTACCAAACGTAAAATAGATAGCTAGTGGGAAGCAGCCGCCTAGCACAGGGAGATCAGCTCGGTTCTTTGTGACCACCTAGAGGGGCGGGAGGGAGGGAGACGCAAGAGGGAAGCGATGTGGGGACATATGTATATTTATAACTGATTCACTTTGTTATAAAGCAGAAACCAACACACCATTGTAAAGCAATTATACTCCAATAACGATGTTAAAAAAAAAGAGGTATTTGATGTCAAAAGAAGGCTTTTGAAATTTTCAGTGAGATTTTTCAAGCTTTATATTTTATTAAAAACAGGCAAAACGATTGTTCCAAGCCTAGGGAAATTTGTAGTTATGTTTGTGATTTTTTTTTCCCTTCTGTCATTTTGAAGATCATTTGCTATGCATACTCAGTCATTTGAATAAAGTTTAATTTGGTTCTTGTAAGTCCCTTCTGTTTCGGGTGAGGCTGTTTTAGTCAATGACACAATTACTTTGTAGATAATTCTGTGCTGGTTTGTTTTCTGGTAAGCTGACTATAGTGACAACATAAACTTAAACAATTGGATTATTCCAAAGGAAGTTACAAGAATATTCAGCTCCACTATTTAGTGATAGACTCTTAGAAAATATAGAATTCACACAGAATAGTAAAGAGATTTTGAGTAGAGGTGTGGGAGGACTCATGGATTCTACTAAGATGTGGGTATTTGGCTTTGAAACTGAAGCTTCCAAAAAAATCACAGATGAGCTCTTAGAAAATCACTACTCACTTTCTCTGGAGTAATGAGTACTAATTAATCATGTGAAATCATTTCTGGCAGCCTTGTTCCCTCTACATATTTCCCTGGATGAAAAACTTTAAGACACAAAATAAAATAAATACCACCACATCAGAAGCATGTTTCACCCTTTGAGAAGTGGCTGAATCAGCTGATTTGTAACAGGAACAAAGCAGCTGATAACTTTTCCTGAACCCTGAAACAAAGAAGTTGTGGAGTGTGAACTCTTTGATGGGTGTGGTTCTGAGGGGGAATACTTAATTTGATATTTAGACAGTGAAGTTTCTCCTATGAGGATGCTTTTACATCGAATGGAGAAGTTTTTACAAAATCTAATGTTTGCAAACTGTATTACAGTTCACATACATTACCTATTTAAGTCTCATAATCACCACTCTATAAAACATATATTTATTACTGTCACTGTTGCTATTTTTATGATTATTATTAATAGTATACTCATTTTAAAGATGAAAAAACTGACGTTTGGAGTTTCCCAAGGCTATTATAGATAGGAATGCACAAAGTCAGATAAATTTCCAAGGAGTCATTCAAACCCAGGCTGAATGGAGATTGAAGGCAAAGGCAGGATGTTTCTGAAGTTCGTGAGAAATGAAAATATACATTAAAAAAGACAGCTCCTGGTCAAGCAACCTGAACTTTCTTATCAAAACCTTGACTGTGCCTCTTCAGCCTGCTGTCCAAATTCAGGATTACCTATGGAGAGCCTTTTGTGGGCAAGAGCTCTCTCTCCCTCTCCCTTCCCCTCTCCTTCTCCTTCTCTCCCTCTTTCTCTCAATCCTCCCCTCTCTTTGTCTCTCTGTCTCTCTCTCAAGTTTCAGACAGGCACCTCTTGTGGGAAAAATACATGTTCTTTTCCTGGCTGACAGCTTAGGTTTCTGTGCCCAATTGGATGCCAAAACAGATGTCAAAATGTCCCTGTCATGGGACCAAATATGGCACCCTCATTCATAGCATCAGCATAGAATAAATGTGGACAAAGTCTTGAATTATGGGTTCTGGTTCTGTTCTATATTGACTGTGTACTCTAGGGAAGTCTCCCAACTTCTCTGCAATTCAGTTTTATCATCTGAAAAATGGTAATGCAATCTTCCAAGATTCTTGTGAGAATTAAGTGAATTCATGCATGCAAAAGTACCTAGTGTAGTCTGTGCACAGTCAGTATTTATGTAAGGGGATTGGGTCATGGAGTCTGCCTTCCATCATGATCAAATCTGCAATTTTTTATGGATTTGTTCATTCCAGGGTGATCCTAAGTAGCTCTACTACAGGAGATGAAGGGGCATCCCTGACTTCCTTGGGCTCCAAGGAAGTGGGAAATACTTGTCATATTCTGCTAAAGAAGCTCCATCTTGTCCCATTGCTCACCAGCACTGGCCCCCAAGACACACAGACACTCCCCCACTCGTGCCCACACATACAACGTACTGTAAGAATGCCTACCCTGACAGTATCTACCTGAATATATTGAGACAGCACAGTGAACTGGGAATTCTTTCCTGGCAGGTCTGATGCAAAATTTAAAGGTTGTGGATATAAAATGCCTCGCCCAGTGTTTAGCACAGAAGCAGAGCTCAAAAGTTTTAGCTGTTAATATTGGTGTTTCTTGGTATCCAGGAAGACTGTGGAATATTTAAGCTTCTGAACCTGACCAGGGCCTGAACTTTATATAAAGTTCTGAGGTTCTAGACTATTTTGACTGCCATTTAATTGTCTCTACCAACAGGGAAGAAGCAAATAAACATGGTAAATTCCTAAGAGGTCAGAATCATATATGTCAGTGTTGTATGACTTCTCCCCACCACCACCCTTGGCACCCAGCTCAGGGCGTTGCACAGAGTAGGAACTCAGTACTGTCTAAAGAATAAATAAATGAATGAATGATATATATTTGAATGTCTCTAACTTCTCTGTTATAGCTTCTGGTCAACAATAATGATTTTCTGCTGTGTGCTAGTACTCCCATAGCCCTGGGCTTTAGTAGGGCTTACTTAACAAATGTTAGCAGAATCTGTTGCAAAGTCCCCAGTTTTTTCAATGATAGATATTTTTTCCAGCCCAGCCACTTTATCCACCCATAAGCTTCAACTCTCACTAGTCCTAAATCTACAATGCTTCCCTTTTCGTTCACTCATCTCCTCCAGTAGAAATCTTACCCTTGGAGGCTCAACACAAATACCACTTCTTCCACGAAGCCTTCTTTGATCTCCCCATCTGGAAATGATCTCACTCTCCTTTGAACACCATTGCCCTTTGTACTTCTCTGTTGGCACTTCTCCCATTCCACCTTATATTAGAATTGTAATCCTGCCTCAGCTCCCCTGCTAGTCTGTGAACTCTTTGAGGGCACAGAACAGATTTTATACACTTTTGGTTTCCCCCCAAATAACTATCCCTTCCTAGCTCATTTGTGTTCAATACACACTTGTTTGACTGAATGAATCCAAGCTAGGTGATGTAGTACATGACTTGACAAAAGTTGGCAAGCCAGTAAAAAGCCTGGTTTGACATGAAATACCTGAAATGATAAAGCTGTACAATAAAAGGAGGCAGAGTACATGACCATATTTCCTTGTCAGAAACATCATTATTAGCCTGAACACTGCCTAAGGCAGGATATCAGCTAAAGGGAATCTGGTTGGAGAAAAACAGTGTTTTCTTAAACCTCCAATAAAATAACATAAATTTATAAAAAATTAATTCCTGCTGACTTTTTAAGTGATCGTATCAGCATTTCAGTGGATGGCACTTAAGAGACTCAAAATGCTTAATTTCAGCCTTGACAGAATTCATCTATCACCTCAACCTTGTTTATCTCTAAAAACATTGCGAGTCAGCTGGTTTGACCATTTCCCCCCCACTTTGACCTAAGCTCCCATGATTGCTACCTGGTGGGTTTGTAGTCAAGTCTGACTGACAGTTGTGGCAGTAAAAATACTCTTTATAAACAGAAACCAAGACCATGTAAATACAGTCCTGGCATCAGGTTGTATACTTAAGTACTAACCTTAAATACCCCTGTACTGCTAGACCATTAGCATGCAAAGGGTCTGCCCATATTACTAAAAAATTACTCATTTGCTCCTGAGTTCTTTTCTTGCTGTGTGGAGGGGTTGCCTAAAAAATTTTTTTTTAATGAATGAGATATCTGACTGTATGCACTATATAATCTCTAGCTTCATTTTGGGCTTGATGTTCCTTAGGCTTTTGTGGTCAATTAGTTTTCCTAGTGGCTTCTTTTTTATAGAGATATAATTGATATATAACAGTATATCAGTTTCAGGTGTACGACATAATGATCTGATATATGTGTATACTGCGAATTGATCACCACAATAAGTTTAGTTAACATTCATCACCACATATAGCTACAATTCTTTTTCTTGTGATGAGAACTTTCAAGATCTACTCTCTTGGCAACTGTCAAATATGCAATACAGTATTATTAACTATAGTTAATAGTTTTTAAATAAATTTATTTATTTTTGGCTGCATTGAGTCTTTGTTGTTGCTGCACGTGGGTTTTCTCTAGTTGCTGTGAGCAGTGGCTACTCTTTGTTGAGGTGCACGTGCTTCTCATTGTGGTGGCTTCTCTTGTTGCGGAGCATGGGCTCTAGGCACATGGGCTTCAGTAGTTGCGGCATGTGAGCTCAGTAGTTGCGGCACGTGAGCTCAGTAGTTGTGGCTGGCGGGCTCTAGAGCACAGGCTCAGTAGTTGTGGTGCACTGGCTTAGTTGCTCTGAGGCATGTGGGATCTTCCCGGACCAGGGATCAAACCCGTGTCCCTTGCATTGGCAGGCAGATTCTTAACCACTGTACCACCAGGGAAGTCCTAGTTAATAGTTTTTCATTTGACCTCTGTATGCCCCCATCAGGTAGGTCACTATGGACAGAGTACACAGTAGCATCAGCATAAGCTCTGCACGACGCTGCAAAGTCAACAAAGTCCCTGGATTTCTGGCTCCCTCTGCTTCACATAGTGGCATTTTCATTCCCATCTTGAAGTCCCTATTCCTCCTGCCCTCCCAAATCCCATGCTGTCTCCTAGCATTTCAGGTTGCACTGGTCCTGTAAATTACCCATGACCCTTCTTCCCTAGCAGCCTCATTCAAGATTTTTCTGTTTAGTGTCTCCATTTTTCAAGACCCTGTTCTTGGCTACATTTCAATGGGCGGTAATGGGTTAATCCAGATTAATTCATGTGTCACCACCAAGTTAACCCAATGCTTTAACCAATAAAATGAACATGGCATCCAAACACTGATGCATTCAGATGACCAATAACATTTTGGTTACTTGAATGACGATTCCCAGAAAACTCTTAAGAATGGATATTAATGGCGGGAATACCAGCCATACAGCTGATCTAATTTTCAGAGTCTTCAACTCTTGTTAAAAGGGTTGCTTTTATGGTAACTGGTGAGGCTAATCCTCTCTACCATGGTGGGGAAACCTAATGCAGAGGAGGAATAGTTCAGATGCACACCATTAAAAATTGTGCAAACCTATGTATATACCTGCTATGAACTGAGTGAACATTTGTGCCTGCACCAAATTCATATGTTGATGCCCTAATCCCCAGTGTGATGGCATACAGAGGTGGGCCTTTGGGAAATAATTCAGCCGTGAGGGTGGAGCTTTCATGAATGGGATATTAGTGTCCTAATAAGAGATACAAAAGAGATTCATTCCCTCTCTCTCTTCCTCTCTTCCTCTCTCTCTCTCCCTCTCTCTCCCTCTCTCTCTTTCTGTCTCTCCCATGTGAAGATACAGAAAGAGGGTAGCCATCTGCAAACCAGGAAGAAGGCCCATACCAGAACCAAATTGGTTAGTGCCTTGATCTTGGATTTTTGAGTCCCCAGAACTGTAAAAAAATAAATATTTCTTGTTTAAGCCATCCAGTCTATGATGTTTTTGTTACAGCAGCCTGAAATGACTAAGACAATATGCAAAAGAAATGCATATATAAATGTACCAAAAGACAGGTACAAGCATGTTCATAGTAGCCTTGCTCATAATTTCCTCAAATTGGAAACAATCCAAGTGCCTATTAACAGTAAAATGGATAAACTACATCATATTCAAATATTATACAGCAATGAGGATGAAATACAAGCACATTTAACAATATGCATAAATTACACAAATAGAATGTTGAGCAAAAGAAGCCAGAATCAAAGATGATGTGCTATGTTATTACATTTATATAAAGTATAGACACAGGTTAAAGTAATCTATGGTGTTCGAAGTCAGGATGATGGTTACCCTTGGGAGGGGGAGGTAGTGACTAAGGGAATCTTCTAGGTGCTATCCAGGTTCCGTTTCTTGATCTAGGTGCTTATTACAAGGGTATATTCAGTTTTTGAAAATTCATCAAGCTAACACAATTTTTGCACTTTTCTCTATATATATTATACTTCATTAAGTTCAATAAATGACAATACCAATAAAACTACAGTATAAAGAGGATTTTAATGGGGCAAATAGTAATGGAGCAAAACAAAGACAGGAATAAGGTGGTTTAACTTCTTGGAATAGCTGATATAAAAGAAAAATAGAAATAAAAGAGAAGATAAAGCCAGACAAAGAATTATTCTTATCATATTTATTCATTCTTTCAATAAATATTTCTTGAACGACCATCATGTAACAGGCACCATTCTAAATGCTTGAGACATACCCATCAAGAAAACACATACCGCTGCCCTTGGTAGCCTTTTGAAGGAAATATAAAGGGATCCCAAAACCTAAACCTTCAGCAATTAGATTATACCGTGGTTTGCTTTATGTGATCAGTAGCTATACCAAGACACTGGAAGAGATCATGAACTCATGGTAACCTGTCCAGTCTTCCTAGAAGGTTTTGGTGATTTGACTCTAAGCAGCAGTGTTCTAAGTGAAATACAAGGAGACATTGTGGGTTGCACTCTGTATGTGCTCTGAGTCCAGCTCAAAGGGCATGTTGTGCTCTCTTAAGCTGACTGAGAAACAGGCTTTGCCCTCCTCCCACTGGACGCCTCTCACTCTGGCACCTGTCATCCATTAGGAGACCTCCTACTGGGATCTTTCATCATTGAAAATATATGATGATTTTCATTACCGCCTAGGCTAATTGGTAGTGAGTATTCCTTTAAAATATATTCCCCTAAATACTGGGCTTTGGATTTGCTTTGAAGTTTCTAACACCAACACAGTTGGACTAAAATCATAGATACTAATCACAGAAACTGAAAAGTCTGGTTCAGGAAGAATCACCACCATGGCTCTTTCCTTATTATAGCCAGTTGGGCAGTAGGCACGCATGTGAAAGGAAACCTTAGAGCCAGCCATTAGTTAAACCATCCCCTGGCTGTCTGATAGCAGGCTTTCGAGGCCCACTGTGTTTATGTGCCCCCTTGTGAAATTACCATCTAAAAGGAAGTGTTTGATGTGCCCAATTTGCTTTCCAAGCCAGTGGAATATTATGAGATTTTAAAAATAAAAACCACCTTATAGTGTAAGAATTCAACTCTTGAAATAATATGCTAAATTTAATATAATAAATACTTGCTTTCTAGAGAGGGAGTGGAAATACAGCACTTTATATTTTAATTCGTGCTTTTTTAAGAACCCGACTTAATAAAATGTTCATATTGGAAGGAGAAGGTATCATGAAACACCTTCTGCACACTTCATTTTCAGGTGGAGAAACCAAGGCCCTAAGAGAGTCAATGATTTGCCCAAGGTCACTGTTGGTGGTGGAGCCCAGTGTTGAGCATAGGTTTCCTGACTACACCCCAGCCATCTTCCACTCTACTAGTATTGTAAATAGAGTCCTGTTGCAAACATAACCACTGCCTTCTTGCCTTGCTATGCACATGGGTGCATGCATTCCTGTGTGTGCATAAAGAAAACATATACAGAAAGTAAAGCATTTTTGGACTGTATCACTATACTTTTAAATATAAAGATTTTAATAGTGTTTTTTTTGAGGGGGGGCGTGCCATGTGGCTTGTGGGATTTTAGTTCCCTGACCAAAGATCGAACCCACACCCTCGACAGTGAAAACACGGAGTCCTAATCATTGGACCACCAGGGAATTCCCTTTAATATACTTTTAAACTGACCTACTGTTTAGGATTTAGGATAAAAGTTGCAGTTTATTTCATTTCAGTTGTAGGCTGATATGGTCTCAAGTAGCTCTTTGCTTTGTAATTCCTTTTCTTAACATTAATTTGTTCTAAAAAGTCTATTGGATGTCATCAACCAATATTTAACATTATTTTTATAGCTAGTTGTTTAATTATGAAATCAGGAATGTGTATTATGATCCATTTAGGTAGGAAAATAGACTAGAACTTCTATTAATGTTTGTTTTTACTTTTATCTAAAATGTTTGCAGTTCCCTAGTATAGCCTATAACCTCTATGAGGGTATATTATGTCATTTTTCCACAACTGGATCCCCAGTACATAGTATAGCACTCTGCATATAGCAGGTACTCAATAAATATGTCAAATGCATGAAAAAAAATTTAGTCTCAAGCTCCCTATGTGACATGCATCTGTAAGATATTTGCTGTCACTATAAATAAAGTCTCCAGACCCAAAGGTCATGTACTTGAATTTCAGGGGAGCTCTTATTTATCTGGTGTTCTTCCTCATAGAATGTTGCAACTGAAAAAAGAAAAAAGCAAGTGAACATCTAATCCAACTCCCTTATTTTATAGAGGAGGAAACAGCCAGGCCCATAAAGAGCAAAGTGACTTTCCAAGGATCACAAAGCTAGTCAGCAAAAGAGCCTGGGTTAGAACCTAACATAAGACCATTGGGTAGTTATCTCCCATAAATTTATATTTTACATTGGCTTTCACATCACTGGATCAGTGGATCTCAAACTTGTTCTCCCCAGTCAGTAGCACAGCAATCACTTGTCAGAAATGTAAATTCTTAGGCCCACCCTGGACCTACTAACTCAGAACCTCTGAGGGTGGGACCCAGAACTCAGTGTTTTAACAAGCCCTCCAGGGGATTCTGATGCTCAAGTTTGAGAGAACTTGTCTACATAATCTTAACGTCTCTCCTGATAGTCTGTGATGTTCTATGATTTTAGGCAAAAAGGATTGTATTTTCCAACTTAAGTGGTTAATTTACATAAAAATAAAAATACCTTGTGTATTTTTTAAAATCAATTGAAATTGGCAAAAGAAGTCTAGCATCATGTTTTCATATAACCAACTCAGGTTCCTGGCACAATAAGTGTTCCTAGTAGTCAGTGCGTGTTTGTTAGAGCCATCTTGATATATTATCGCAATTTCATTGGCATTTCTATATGTACTATATAGGCAGTGTAATCTAGTGGTCAATTATATGAGTCTTGGGATCACATTAAGCTGGTTTTGAATCCCAACTCTGCCACTAACTAGTTGTGGACCTTGGGTGCATTACTTAAACCTTCCTGAGCTTCACTTTCTCATCTCTAAAACAGGGATAATTATATACCTACTCCTCAGTATTGTTATGAGGATTAAATAAGAAAATGCATGCAAAGAGCTTAATATAGTGCCTTGTACATAGTAATTGCTTAGTAATGGCAGCTATTATTATTATGATGATGATTATTAGCATAATCATCATTACCATCATCATCATCATTTGTTCTCAAGTAGAATGGATTATTCATTTGGACACAGATTTGGCATAAATTTAAAACTGGTAGGCAATTTTTTTTAGTATTCCAAAGGTTGTGGTGTCCATTAAAACTGTCTGTTTTCTGGGAGTGTTATTTGTGCATTCTCAGGCTTTTTGAAAATGAATTTGGAGCAGAACCTGGAGAAATATTTCCTAAGGCTCCCCAGATATGATTCACACTCTAAACCTTCTAGATGAATCTGACTATGAAGGGTTTTCCTTCCTAAACATAAAAATACATCAGAACAGAAAATTACCTCTGAAATAATATTCTCACACATAGATGGTTTTAATGAATTTGCTCCCTGCCTTCACTAACCATACAGTAGAGGAGGAAATGGAACTTCATGGTAATAAAAACTTGGCTGCTTTGCCCTACATAGGCTATATATTTCACCAAGTCCTCAGAATCAGGTTGAGAATATGTAAACCTTGCTTAATCTTCAAATTTAGGCATTGGGACAAAATATAGTACAGTAATGAATATTCTTCCCCAGACCAAAAGATCTCCTCCAATAAGGCAGTCATGACCCCTTTTTGAAATCTCTCAAGAATCACAGCAGAGCTGTGTGCACCCTCCCTTTCCAGTCAGAGAGCCAGGAAAGTAGCCACACCTGGAGTGAGTTTGGGTGGCTGTGTCCCATGCAAATTCTCCTTTCAAGTCATGTTAAGAATTTCAATGCTGACAACCTTTATTAACAATTCTCCATGTTTCTGTCATTGAGGGAAAAGGAGGAAACAGTCTCCCTGGTGTATTTCTCGTCAGAGACGCATGAGCATTTTAAGCCCCCTCAATTTTTGAAGTAAGCTACATTTCAGGACATGAAACAAAGGAAACGCTTAACATCTGCCAATATGTTTCCAGTTCTTATATCAAAGAAAGTGAAATAGCCAGCAATCCTAAAGAAAGAAATCAAGTTTTATAATTTACTCATTTAGAAGATGTGAAGTCTACTTTGGCAAGCAAAGTGTTGTCGACAGACACAAACGCTTTCAGGAAGAAGCACCTTAACTGCAAGAGCCTTTTTGGTTACGTTTCAAAAGCCTTCAGGCTTAGCTGAGCTCCCTAGATGCTCTAGCAAATGTTTTGTGAATTGAAGAAAACTTATTCAGTTTTATTAGGGGCAAGAACCTGAGGAAGCATTTGCAAACCCATCATGTGCATTTCTCAAAACAAGCTTTAGTCCCAAGTTCATTTTCATGTAGGAAGAGTGACCAGAAAATAACTATTTTTTAAAAATTCCTGTCCTTCTGCAAGTCTACAAAAATAAATCCTATTTAAAATTCGAAACTCGTGTACATGTGGCCTTAGGGAAGACCCATTAGACACAGAGATGATTAATGCTCCCCTCGGAATCTTATTTGCTTCTTCAACTGATTGCTCATATAGAATCTTGCTTACCAAGTACTTAAGTATTTAAGTGCCTTATCATTCTTGGAAATCATTACTCACTAGCCTGCCTTGGAGAGTGAGGAGAAGTGCAAGCACACAATGTTTCCTGAATGGGGGAGGCAGCCCACTCTCTCCAACTCTGCCCCATAATACCATCTCCACATCTGCTGCCCCCTCCACCAAAAACCAAATTCCAGCCCTGAGATACTGATTAGAGCACTAGCCCTTGCAATACACGTGCCTGTCAGGCATCTAAATATTGGACATTCTTGATTTGTAGAACCAGATTCTTTCAAATGGATATTAATCCTTGCCATGGGTGGGGGAGGGAGGTGGAGGAGAAAGAACGGTCAATGGATTATAATTTCTAACTGTCTGCTAGACATCTCCCCTTCGATATTCTCTGGCACAAGGAATTAAAGATGCTACACCTAAAATCATTATCTACACTGCCACCACCTGCAAAAAGGCCTTGGCTCCTGATTTCCCTATTTCTATCCACATCCCACTGAAAACCTCAAAGGCATCCCTGACAGTTTCCTGACCCTCTTAAAATGCATCCCATCATTTGCCAATATTTCTTTATAACTATCACTAAATTAAGCCTCTTCAATCTCTTTCCAATTTCTTCCCTCCTTTTCATTCTCACGAACGTCCCCTTAATTCAGGCCTCTGATGTCCCCCCAGCATTGAACAGCTTCTCCACTGAGCCCCATCCTCGAATTTCCTCTCCCTATAATCACTCCTCCACATCCACCATGAGAGAGAGCTTTCTAAAAACACAGGCTTGATCATGTCACTAAAAGCCTTAAATAATAAGAGAAAAGAGGTGAGAAGATAAAAGCTGAGTGGGGTTATCAGGACTTATGCTTTAGTGCTCAAAATGAACAATTATCCTGATTTTAAGTATACCCAAGTCATTTTCCTAAAAATTATAATCGTTAACAGTGGTTGTAGGCAAGACCATTATATATCTATGATATGGCCTTAACCACATTATGTCAGGAGTTTATTGTACGTAGTTTTTTTTTTTTTTCTTCTTTTGCGGTACGCGGCCCTCTCACTGCTGTGGCCTCTCTCCCGTTGCAGAGCGCAGGCTCCGGATGCACAGGCTCAGCGGCCATGGCTCACGGGCCCAGCCGGTCCATGGCATGTGGGATCTTCCCGGACCGGGGCACGAACCCACGTCCCCTGCATCAGCAGGCGGACTCCCAACCACTGCGCCACCAGGGAAGCCCTATTGTATGTAGTTTTATTTCCAGGAATTTTGTTTGACATGGTTTTTTCAAACATATGCAGTGATGAATTCTGTTATTTATGCAACAAACATTTAGTGAGCGCTTACTATGTGCCAGACGCTGTGCTGTGTGCATGGGGTACAAACAGAATATAATATGGTTCCTGCCTTCATAGAACTTTATTTGACTTTCTGAAAGAAAAATAAAACCTCGACTAACTCTCCATTATCTATAGCATAACGTCCAAACTCTTTAGTGCAAAACATAATTAAACAAATATTTGTTAAATATTACTCAGCAAGGACATATACTAGGCCTCTTCCATGAAGTCTTCCCTGAACACCTCGGCTGCCACTTACCAGTTGCCTGACCATGGGTAAGTTACTTCTTGAGCCTCGCTTTCCTTACCTATTAAAATGGGGAAAATAATAGTATCTACCTCGCAGAGAAACTGTAAGGATGAACTGTGATCCTGATGTAAAATGTTAAATTCTTAGCATAGGGCCTGGTCCTTAATAGCTGCTGAAGAAATTATAGCTACTATTGTTATGCTCCAGGATTTTTCTCCAGGACACTTGTCTTCTAAAATGCAGATATGTTTTTGAACAGGAATTTGTGAGACTCCATCCAGGCTGAAGTTTATTACAGACTTTCCTACTCATTAAAGTTCCCAGGGAGAGCACTGGGTCCTGAGGCAGAAAAAGGGAGGCAGAGGCCTGGAGAGGATCAACTCATACTTCACAAGTTTGTCTTGAGCAGCCCTATCCAGCCCAGGCTCACTGGTGGAAGCCCTCCTCTCACAGAGGTCCCTAGAGGCCACCATCATGCCCACTAAAGTCCAAGAGAAACTGCAGCAGCTCTCACTAGAGAGAATGTTCCCTGTAGCTTTCCATGTGAAGAAGAAGGTGGTGTGACACTGCGGTCTGCAAAAACCATTCTGAAACACCATAATTGCTCTCTACCAGTGATCATGAAGAGTCACATTAGTATTTAAAAATCATCCAAACTGCCCAGCGCTACGATTACACTAAATCAACCTAATTTCTAGATCACTTGAGTAAACCCTTTTTGGATGTTACTATATAAACTTGAAAGAGTTCAATAAAAGAGCAAACAAGTTGGTTATCATATTGAGATGGTGGTGCCTGGTACTGCTGGATTCCGCTGCCTTCTTCTGAGGTTGAATGTACCTCATTCAGTGAGGCTGAATGACCTTATTCTGCAAGGCCTGGGCTTTACAAAGAACCTTTGTATCATTCATTTGTTCAGCAAATATTTACTGAGCACTTGCTATGTTCCTGTCACTTCTCTTGGTGCTGGGAAGGTGGTGAGTGACAAAATTCTAGCCCTCATGGAGCTTACCTTGCAGAGGACTGAGAGAGACAACTGACACATAAATAAACATGTACCCTAGAGTGCTACAGAGAAAAATAAAGCAATATGTGAGGGTGTAGAGAGCCAGGGCAGGATTAAGATCGCAGTTATCTTAAGACAGGCTGGTATTATCTCTGAGGAGATGGCATCAGAACAGGTAGCTGAAGGAAGGAATAGACCAAACCATCAAGTTACCGGGGGAAAAAGTATGCTAAACAAGTGGAATAGCAAGGACAAAGGCTGTGAGGCAGAAAAAAGCTTCGGGGTGTTCAAGGACCAACCCATAGCAGAAAGAGTGGGGGAATGGATGGTAAGAAGTAAGGTAGACAAATATAAAATAGATAGCTAGTGGGAAGCAGCCACATAGCACAGGGAGATCAGCTTAGTGTTTTGTGACCACCTAGAGGGGTGGGATAGGGAGGGTTGAAGGGAGGGAGATGCAAGAGGCAAGAGGTATGGGGATATATGTATATGTATAACTGATTCACTTTGTTATAAAGCAGAAACTAACACACCATTGTAAAGCAATTATACTCCAATTAAGATGTTAAAAAAAAAAAAGTGAGGTAGCGAGGGAGCCATAGGCCAGATAAGTCAGGGCCTTAGAGATCAGGGTAAGTACTTCAGGTTTTATTCTGAGAGTGATGGGGAGTTATAGGAGGGTTTTGAGCGGTGACAGCACCTGATTTTCATTTTTTTATTGTAATGGAATTTTAAATTATTTTTAATTGTGCTAAAATACATATAACAAAATTTACCACCTCAACCATTTTTAAGTGTACAAGTTCAGTGACATTAATTATATTCATATTGCTGTGCAACCATCACCACCATCCATCTCCAGAGCTTTTTCATCATCCCAAACTGAAACTATATCCATTAAACAACTCCCCACCCTCCTCTTTCCCCAGCCCCTGGCAACTACCATTCTACTTTCTGTCTCTATGAATTTTCTGCTCTACGTACCTCATATAAGTGGAATCATACACTATTTGTCTTTTTCATCCATGTTGTAGGTTGTGTCAGAACTCCCTTCCTTTTTAAGGATGAATAATATTCCATTTTATGGATATACCACACTTTGTTTACCCATTCATCCATCAGTGAATAATGGCTATTATGAATAATGCTGCTATGAGGGTAGGTATTCAATGATTTTCATTTAAAAGGATCAACCTAACTGCTGTGTTGACATTAGACAGTAGATGTCAAGACTCAAAGCTGGAGACCAGTTAAGGGGCTAGATGAGCGATGATGGTGACAGAGGATGGTAGTGGTGGAGGAGGTGAGAAGTCATCAAATTCTGATCAGATCTCAAACATAATGCTAGCAATCTGCAGCAGTGGGCGTATTTCTGTGCATTATTTCTTCCAAGGCTAGCATCTGATATAGTGGGATTTACTTCTTTCAACTTCCTATGGGAAGTCCGAAGATGATACTTCTCGAGAAATCTTGTTCATCTGCAGTGAAACTGACAAAAGTGCTAAGCAATCTAAAGTCATATCTCAGCCGGCAAGAAGCCTGGAGAAGTTCTCAGGGTGCCAGGAAACCTGAACAAAACACCAAAATCATTTTATTTTAACCACTTTGGGGGGAAAGCCACCCAGATATGTTACACTTTTCTCTGCCTCCTTGAAGAGAGGACACTGAGAACACTTTAGACTTCTCTGGATAACTTGGTATCACAACTCTGAAAGAGCAACTTCAGTACTGACACAGGTACATTATGAACAATGTCTTTAAGGCCACTGGACTGAGCAGGGCCACTTTCTCCCCCACAAAGTGGCCTCATAGTTCTGTTTTTTTGATATTCTTCAGCTTTCTTATTGGCTGTTTTCTGCCTCCTTGTTAATGTGCCTGGCAGCACTGCTCTTCTTCTTCTTCCTCTTCCTAACCTTCTACCAGCTTGATACAAGCTTGCAGAATGGAGACAGACAAATATGTTTACATCTTGGGTAAAAGAAAAGAAAACTGTTACAGAATGAGGAACTCTTCAGGGTACAGCTTTGTGGTTGTTGTTTTGGCCCCCCAGAGGCCTCTTTGGTTTTCTTCCTAGTTTTCACACATTCAGGGCAGACAAGTGTGCCATATGACTGCACTCCACTCAGTTGAGATATTAAGCCACTGGTGACTGGTAAGAAAGACCCGAATGGGCCATGCATGTTGATCCCAGGACAGGAAAGCCACAAAATGAGAAATCTCCTCCTGTCTCATCTATTCTGGTCATAGCCATACTGTAAAAAGATGTGCATTTTTTTAAGCATCAACTGTTTGGCATCTGTTTTAGGGAAATGCACAAGTACATATTCAATGACAAAAGTAATATGTTATTTTCTTTATTTTCTTGCCAAAAAATGCATTTGGAAATATAGACTATTTGGATGGGATCACATTGAAGCTAGAAGTGCATGTGAAAATTACAGAATCTTAGAGCAAGAAGGGACCCAGAGAGATGAGAGAAACAGGAAGACAGACAGACGTGGCCACGACACTAGATAACACCCTGATCATTACAGCTTACATTGCATATTTCTTAGGGAAATATTTCTTCAGAGCTGTTCCTAGGATTCAGTTTGCATACGAAGCCCTGTGTCTGATGAGTTATATATAAAGAGAGTTTGAGAATTGGTACTGACACTACTGATTACATGGATTTATGGGGAGGGGAGCTTCCTTTAAGAGCATGAGAGCTGCCTCTAAGCTAATGATGGCAACTAGTTTATACTGAATACTTACCATTTGCCTTGCACTGTGCTAA